>NW_015393403.1:0-2132 GCF_001527695.2 Protobothrops mucrosquamatus | reverse complement strand
GAGCCCTGAGGATCGGAGCATCCACAAGCTAATAAGCAGCGTGTGCGTGCTCCCAAAACCCGATGTGGTCCTCTGCTCCCGCCATATCTGCCCCTCCCACTGATCGTACCTATCACACCACCCTCCGCCAGCTCCCCAGTCTCCTCCCTTACCCCGCGCCCCCCAGACAGGACCGGCCTTGGCCTCAGAGAGGACTCCCTATTCTTGAATTTTAGCTCCAGCTGCCTCTTGATAAATGCAAGAAACTGAAATGATATTTTGCATGGTGACAAACCAGAGCCTTACCCCTATATTTCCCACAATTTGGGGTTCATTGTTGTTGTTAATTGCGAAGTCGTGTCCGACCCATCGCAACCCCATGGACAACGTTCCTCCAGGTCTTCCTGTCCTCTACCATGTTCTGGAGTCCATTTAAGTTCACACCTACTGCTTCAGTGACTCCATCCAGCCACCTCATCCTCTGTCGTCTTGGGGTTCATTACAGTGAATAAATGTCAGCCATGTTAGTTATGTATCTAGGCTTATGGCCTGCTGCGTCTGTAGAGGGGGGAAAAAACAGGACATTTACCACCATAATCTCTACAAAACGCAAACAGATGAGAAGATCAGACTATTTCCCCTACGAATCACAGCAATTACATCAGCTCTGCTTTTCAAACTGAACAGGGGAAAAATGGAAAGTTTAAAAATGAAGAGTCTAAGATATAAGTACATAAAAGTCAAGATGTCAGCTGCAACTGCAAGCTTGAAATCCTGGCCCTTTTTAAAACCAAACACAGGCTTTGACTGCAGAGTGGTAGCTGCCATTTTGACCCACGTAGGCTTAACTGGGTCCAGGTTACTGGAGGGACCGTCCCACCCCACTGGGATTGTCCCATCCCACCTATGCAGGCAGAGGAAGCATACGGCGGGTCCCATCAGACTGATTATTCTGGCTGGGGGTGGGGCAGGAGGAGGGCCTTCTCTGCTGTTGCTCCTGCCCTCTGGAACATCTTGTCCCCCCCCCCAATGTGAGCTTGGCCCCAAACCTCCTATCCTTTCACAAGGGTCACAAGACTGGCTCTGCCAGTTGGCCTGCAGCCCCAATGGAGGAACGGCACAGAGAAGGTGGCTGATTGAGTAATAACAGATCCCACCTCCCCCCACTCACACTCTGCCCCCACATCCTTAGATTTTAATTCTTGCTTTTAATTTATTTATGGTTTAATGTATATGTATGCATGTAGACAGACAGACAGACAGACAGACAGACAGACAGATAGATAGATAGATAGATAGATAGATAGATAGATAGAGGTAGAGGTAGAGATATAGAGATAGAGATGTATAGAGATAGAGATATATACAAATAGATATAGATATATAGAGATAGAGATTATAGAGATAGATACAGTAGATAGACAGACAGACAGACAGACAGACAGACAGATAGATAGATAGATAGATAGATAGATAGAGGTAGAGGTAGAGATATAGAGATAGAGATGTATAGAGATAGAGATATATACAAATAGATATAGATATATAGAGATAGAGATTATAGAGATAGATACAGTAGATAGATAGATAGATAGATAGATAGATAGATAGATAGATAGATAGGTAGATAGATAAAGATAGAGATAGATATAGAGATAATGATAGATATAGATATAGATATAGGGATAGAGAGATATAGATGATAGATACAGTAGATATAGAGATGTTAAATTAGATGATATAGATATAGAGCTAGAGCTAGATATAGTTATAGATATAGAGACAGAGACAGAGATAGATATAGATATAGTTTATATATAGATGATATAGATATATAATAGATGATAGAGATATAGATGATATAGAGATAGAGATAGATGATATATAGAGAGATATTCTTATTGACTGTAAGTCACCCAGAGTTACCATATGGTAATATGGGCAGCCAACAAATAAATAAATAAATAATGCCATGGATATCCCTATACAGCTAGTCCTCATGGTGGAGATCATAATGCAATACCTGGAATCAACAACAATACCACAAACAAAACCCACAATATGAATCAGATATGTAGATGACATCTTCACCATAACCACTTCGGTGTCCTTTTTCGCCTTCCTTAGAAGTCTTTAATCTGAATCTACAGAAC
>NW_015393402.1:3761-14563 GCF_001527695.2 Protobothrops mucrosquamatus | reverse complement strand
TGATCCCCTTTTGCGACCTCCTAATAAGCAAAGTCAGTGGGGGAAGCCAGGTTCACTTAACAACCGTGCTACTCACTTATCAATTGCCGTGATTCACTTAACAGCTGAGGCAACGTCGGTCGTCAAATGGTGCAAAATTCACTTATCGGTTGTCTCACTTAACAACAAGTTTTGGGCTCCATTGTGTTCATAAGTCAAGGACCTCCTGTAACTCAGCAGCTAAGTGAGATTGTTGTGCAAGAGGGTTCTGCCCCCTTTTACGACCTTTCTTGCCACAGTTAAGTAATAATAATAAAGTTGGAAGGGGCCTTGGAGGTCATCTAGTCCAACCCCCTGCTCGGGCAGGAAACCATATCCCATTTCAGACAAATGGCTGTCCAGTCTCTTCTTAAAAACTTCTAGTGTTGGAGCATTCACAGCTTCTGGAGGCAGGTGGTTCCACTGGTTACTTAGTAAGTGAACCTGGCTTCCCCACTGAGTTAGCTTGTCAGAAGTCCGGACACTGCAACCGTCATAAATACAAATCAGTTGGCAAGTGTTGCAATTTTGATCAGATGACCATGGAGATGCTGCAGTGGTTCTCAGTATGAAATACAGGTCACTTTTTTTCTGTGCTGTTGTAACTTTGAATGGCCCCTAAATGAACTGTTGTAAGTCCAGGACTACTTGCATATAGGTGGTCCTCAATTGACTGTAGGTAAGCTGGCCGGGGTGGAAAGAACTGGGACGGGAGACCAAGAGGTGATCCCAAGCTGCGGGCAAAACTGGGAAGGTGGACAAAATATCCTGGGAAAAAAATAGGCTCACCCATCTCTGAATTCTTACTGAGAATAGAATAGAATAGAATAGAATATTAGAATAGAGTAGAAAAATAGAATAGAATAGAATAGAAAATTAGAATAGAAAAGAAAATTAGAATAGAATAGAATATGGAATGGAATGGAATAGAATATGGAATGATATGGAATGGAAGGTAGAGTAGAGTAGAGTAGAATTAGAGTAATGATAAGAGTAATAGACTATAATAGAATAACATTAGACTAGAATAGAATAGAAAAGAGAATAGAGAATAGAGAATAGAATAGAATAACATGAATAGAATAGAATTAGAGTAATGCTAAGAGTAATAGAATAGAATAGAGAATAGAAAATAGAATAGAATAGAAAATAGAATAAAATAGAATAGAGAATAGAACAGAATATAGCAGTGATGGCAAACCTTTTAGAGACCGAGTGCCCAAACTGCAACCCAAAACCCACTTATTTATTGCCGGGTGCCAGGTGGGTGTGGCCCACTGGGTGGGTGTGGCTGTGGTGGTCATGTCGGATTGGGTGGGTGTGGCCAAGGTGGGCGTGATCACCTCAATGTAGCTCGTGGGGAGTGACATCTGCGGGGGCCGGGCAGGGTTGGGGGAGATCCAGGGGGTCGCTGGCAGGTGGGGCGGTGGGCAAGAGGCTTGTCCTGTGGGGTGAGGCAAGGCAAGGCAGGGCAGGGGTGCCATTGTCACAGGGAAAGGTGAGGCAGGGGCTGGGGCGGCTGCTGCCTGACACCATCGGCCCCCGCACACAGAGGCCAGCGAGCGCATGGGTGCTGAGATGCTTCTGGCCATGTGGGACCTTGGCGAGTTAGTGGGCGGCTGGTTGAAGAGGGACGGTTGCCATCTCTGGGGCATGGCGCGTGTGCCCACAGAGAGGGCTCTGAGTGCCGCCTCTGGCACGCCTGCCATAGGTTCGCCACCACTGGAATATAGAATAGAATAGGACAGAACAGAATAACATGAATGGAATAGAATAGAATTAGAGTAATGATAAGAGGAATAGAATACAATGGAAAATATGGAATAGAATAGAATAGAATAGAATAGAATAGAATAGAATAGAATAGAATAGAATAGAATAGAATAGAATAGAATAGAATAGAACTGGAAGGGACCTTGGAGGTCTTCTAGTCCAGCCCCCTGCTTAAGCAGGAGAAAGCAATGTGCTTGTCTTCTTCCAATCCTAGGAGTTCAGCTGTAGCTTGACTGAGATTACATACGACATATTTAGTACAGATAGTCCTTGACTTACAACCATTTGTTTAGTGACCCTTCAAAGTTACAACGGCACTGGGAAAAGCGACTTACAACCGGTTTTCTCACTTAACGTCTGTTGCTGCATTCCCCCCCCCCCAGCTGTAGAGGAAGCATCCTCCCCACGCAGTCTGGCGATCAAGCCAGTTTCACTAACACCAGGGCTAAATTAACCCTGGTGTTGTTAAGTAGCCCTGGTATTGCATTGAAAAAGCGATTTTTTGCGACGAGCTGAATTCCCCTCCAGCGAGACAGGCACCGTGTTGTGGGCAGCCGGCGACAACCACAACAGGGAAAGAGGTGTACTTTCTAAGCAACCAGTCGTGGTTTCGTTTTAGGGCGCCCGACGGGAGAACTTGCACGATTCAAAGAAACGAGGCCACTAGATTGGCACCTCGCCCCCAGACAGATCACACAATAAGCCCATCGGGTTGTGGAGGATGGGCGATGGGGACTTCCCCCTCGCCAGAATCCGCCCATCTCACAGGCACCGTAGCCGGCTCTGAGTCTTTACTGGAAGTCCTTGACTTATAGGGGGTACCTTGCTCAATAGTAGCAACTGTGAGAGGGATCTCGGAGTCCTAGTGGACAATCATTTAAATAGGAGCCAGCCGTGTGCTGCAGCTGCCAAAAAGGCCAACACAGTGCTAGGCTGCATCAACAGAGGGATAGAATCAAGATCACGTGAAGTGTTAATACCACTTTACAAGGCCTTGGTAAGGCCACACTTGGAATACTGGATCCAGTTTCGGTCACCACGATGTAAAGAAGATGTTGAGACTCTAGAAAGAGTGCAGAGAAGAGCAACAAAGATGATCACGGGACTGGAGGCTAAAACATATAAGGAACGGTTGCTGGAATTGGGGATGTTTAGTCTAACGAAGAGAAGGACGAGGGGGGACAGGATAGCTGTGCTCCAATATCTGAGGGGCTGTCCCAAAGAAGAGGCAGTCAAGCTATTCTCCAAAGCAGGACAAGAAGCAACAGATGGAAACTAATCAGGGAGAGAAGCAACCTGGAACTAAGGAGGAATTTCCTGGCAGTGAGGACAATTAACCAGTGGAACTCCTTGCCTCCAGAAGTGGTGGCTGCTCCAACACTGGAAGTTTTTAAGAAGAGACTGGACAGCCATTTGTCCGAAGGTTTTCCTGCCTGAGCAGGGGGTTGGACTAGATGACCTCCAAGGTCCTTTCCAACATTATTATTATTATTATTATCCAACACTGGAAGTTTTTAACAAGAGACTGGACAGCCGTTTGTCTGAAATGGTGTAGGGTTCCTGCCTGGGCAGGGGGTTGGACTCGATGACCTCCAAGGTCCCTTCCAACTTTATTATTATTATTATGGATCATCGCACAGTCAGCCAGATGTTCAGACTGGATTTGGCATTTTGTATTATTATTATTATTATTATTATTATTATTATTACCACAACCCACAGATTTCTACTGCTATGCGAGAATGGCGGTTAAGTGAGCGTTGCCCCATTTTACAACCTTCCTTGCCACCGTTGTCAAGGTAGTTGTTAAGTTAGCAAAACGGCTGTTGTGTGAACTCTGGCTCCCCCGTGGAATTTTTGCTTGTCCGAAGGTCGTAAAAGGGGACCACTGCCACCACCGTCATAAATACGAGTCGGTGGCCGAGCTTGTCCGAATTTTGATCGCATGACCCAGGGGGGGGGGATTGCAGCAGTTGTGAACTGAATCCCTGCAATTGTTGTGAAGTGAAATTTGGCTTCCCCCGTTGACTTTGCTTGTCAGAAGGGCGCAGAAGGGGATCACGTGACACACACACACACACACACACCGGGACACGGCGACCGTCATAAATACGAGTCGGTTGCCACGCGTCCGAATTTTGATCCCGTGTCCCTGGGGATGGCTGCAGCAGTTGTGTGAAAAACAGTCCCCTTTTTTTCCCCAGTGCCGTTGTAACTTCGGTCGTCACTTAACAAGTGGTTGTAAGTTGACTCCCTGTATTGACAAACAGTTGTGTGTGCTGTCTGTCTCTATTGTGTAAGCGCGCCGACTGCTAAGCCAGCTTCCAGCCCATAACTATGTAATTTATCTTGGATTACAACGCCCATCACCCTGAGCTGCACCCTGGGGAGGGTTGAATTGCACGCAACTGCCTTAAATCCCGCCGGGAGGCTGTCGCACTTAACAAGGCTAACGTTACACAAGGGGTGCGTGTGTGTAAAATCCTGGTCAGTCCAGCTCAGAATTTTACCTAGCATCAACGTCAAGCCTGCCAATTAAAATATATCAGCTCTGCCCTCCTTTCTGCCTTTATTCACCCTTTCATTTATTTATCGAATTTATTACATCGGCCATGTCCCGGGATAAGACGATCCTGAACGACTTAGAAAGAGTAAAAAAAAAAAAAAGTGTAAATAGGAAAATAATTACAAGTAGTCCTCGACTTACGACCGCAATGGACCCCAAAATTTCCATCGCTAAGCCAGGCAGTTGTTAAGGAAGTTTTGCCCCATTTTACCACTTTTTCTGCCACGGGGGTTAAGGGAATCACTGCAGCTGTTAAGTTAGTGACATGGTTGTTAAGTGGATCTGCCTGCCCCCGTTGACTTTAGAATAGAGTAGAGCTGGAAGGGACTTTGGAGGTCTTCTAGTCCAGCCCCCTGCTCAAGCAGGAGGACCTATACCATCTCAGACAAGTGACTGTCTAGCCTCTTCTTAAAAACTCTCCAGTGATGGAGCACCCACGATTTCTGGTGGCAAGCTGTTCCACTGGTTAATTGTCCTCACTGTCAGGAAGTTTCTCCTTAATTCCAGGTTGCTACTTTCCTTGATCAGTTTCCAACCATTGCCCTTCCTTCCTTCCTTCCTTCCTTCCTTCCTTCCTTCCTTCCTTCCTTCCTTCCATGGAATAATAGAATAACACAGCTGGAAGGGACCTTGGAGGTCTTCTAGTCCAGCCCCCTGCTCAAGCAGGAGAACCTATACCGTCTCAGACAAGTGACTGTCTAGCCTCTTCTTAAAAACTCTCCAGTGATGGAGCGCCCACGATTTCTGGTGGCAAGCTGTTCCACTGGTTAATTGTCCTTACTGTCAGGAAGTTTCTCCTTATATTCTAGGTTGCTTCTCTCCTTGATGAGTTTCCATCCGTTGCTTCTTTTCCGGCCTTCAGGGGCTTTGGAGAATAGCTTGACTCCCTCTTCTTTGGGGCAGCCCCTGAGATACTGGAAGGCTGCTATCATGTCCCCCCTCGTCCTTCTCTTCATTAAACTAGACATTCCCAATTCCAGCAACCGTTCCTTATATGCTTTAGCCTCCAGTCCCCTAATTATCTTTGTTGCTCTTATCTGTTGAGGACTCCCTGTATTTCTTTACTTTTATTCATTTATTGTTTATATGCCACCCATTCCGAATCAAAAACAACGCTGCCTTAAAACGGGTAAGACGGAACACAGTTATAAATGTGACATATGAGACAAAGTTAAAATTGCACAAATTAAAGAGGGGGAAAAAATTATAATTAAGCCCCCTGCTTCCCAGTTGCGGCTTTCCGATAAAAGCTGACATTTGTTGAGAATGATTGCCTGCCCACTCCTATCTATCTTTTTTTTTATCTAGCAAAACCAAAGCAGAGCAGACCTTTTGGTTTTGCCCGATATCTATTATTATCTCCTGCTATTTCCTCTTAGGTTTCAGAGGAACTTAAGTGGTGAGTTCGGTCTTTGCCGTCGGCATGTGGGAGTTTGAGCTATGCATTCGTTTAATTTGTTAACCTGAGCCCGGTAGAACTTGAGATTTAGTAACTTGAGAAAAGGGGTTTTAATTTTGAACCAGGCATCTGGAAATCCCAGAACCAATTTTGCACAATGGAATTAAAACAACAACAATAACAACAATAGTAGTAGTAATAGTAATGATGATGATGATGATGATGATGATGATGATGATGATGATAATAATAAAAAAAAAAAAAAAGTTGGAAGGGATCTTGGAGGTCATCTAGTCCAACCCCCTGCTCAGGCAGGAAACCCTATCCCATTTCAGACAAATGGCTGTTCAGTCTCTTCTTAAAGACTTCCACTGTTGGAGCATTCACCACTTCTGGAGGCAGGTTGTTCCACTGGTTAATTGTTCTAATGGTCAGGAAATTTCTCCTTAGTTCTAGGTTGCTTCTCTCCTTGGTTAGTTTCCATCCGTTGCTTCTTGTCCGGCCTTCAGGTGCTTTGGAGAACAGCTTGACTCCCTCTTCTTTGTGGCAGCCCCTGAGATATTGGAACACGGCTATCATATCCCCCCCTCGTCCTTCTCTTCATTAAACTAGACATATCCAATTCCAGCAACCGTTCCTCAAATGTTTTAGCCTCCAGTCCCCTAATCATGTTTGTTGCTCTTCTCTGTACTCTTTCTAGAGTCTCAACATCCTTTTTACATCGTGGTGACCAAAACTGGATGCAGTATTCCAAGTGTGGCCTTACCAAGGCCTTGTAAAGTGGTATTAACACTTCACATGATCTTGATTCTATTCCTCTGTTAATGCAGCCTAGCACTGTGTTGGCCTTTTTGGCAGCTGCAGCACACGGCTGGCTCCTATTTAAGGGATTGTGAGGGGCTGCCACAATGAGGAGAGGGGTCAAGGTATTCTCCAAAGCACCTGAGGGCATGATGAGAAACAATGGTTGGAAACTGACCAAAGAGAGAAGCAACCTGGAATTAAGGAGAAACTTCCTGACAGTGAGGACAATTAACTAGTGGAACAGCTTGCCACCAGAAATCGTGGGCGCTCCATCACTGGAGAGTTTTCAAGAAGAGGCTAGACAGCCACTTGTCTGAGATGGTATAGGTTCTCCTGCTTGAGCAAGGGGCTGGACTAGAAGACCTCCAAGGTCCCTTCCAGCTCTATTCTATTCCATAGCTTTCTGAAGCCCGCAGAGGGTTGCGCAACGGGGCACCATCGTGTAACCACAACCACAGAAACCACCCACAATGCAAAAACCTGTCTAGCCTCTTGTCATTGTGGGGAATCGCCACTTTCCATTGCTTAATCAGCAGCAGCCGAAAATCCCAGCGAAAGATGCTGGGAAACTAGTTAAGTGTCGCTCTATGAGAAACACAGTTAAAAAGAAAAATCCCAGACGGGATTTTTCAATGCAAGGCTAAGCCCTAAAGCAGGGGTCTTCCATCTTGGCCCTTGTGTGACTTGTGGACTTCCAACTCCCAGAATTCCTCAGCCAGGCACGCTGGATGGAGAGGGAGGAGGAAGGAAGTTGAAGGAAAAAAGGAAAAATGGAGGGAGGGACAGAAAGAGGGAGGGAGGGAGGAAGTTGAAGGAAAAATGGAGGGAGGGACAGAAAGAGGGAGGAAGGGAGGGAGTTGAAGGAAAAAAGGAAAAATGGAGGGAGGGACAGAAGGAGGGAGGGAGGGAGGAAGTTGAAGGAAAAAAGGAAAAATGGAGGGAGGGAGGGAGGGAGGGAGGAAGTTGAAGAAAAGGAAAAATGGAGAGAGAGGAAAGAAGGAAGTGGAAGGAAAGAAGGAAAAATGGAGGGATGGAGAGAAGGAGGGAGGAAGAAAGGAAATTGAAGGGGAAAAGGGAAAAGGGAGGGAGGAACAGAAAGAGGGAGGGAGGGAGGAAGTTGAAGGAAAAATGGAGGGAGGGAGGGAAAGAAAGAGGGAGGGAGGAAGTTGAAGGAAAAAAGGAAAAATGGAGGGAGAGGAAAGAAGGAAGTGGAAGGAAAGAAGGAAAAATGGAGGGATGGAGAGAAGGAGGGAGGAAGAAAGGAAATTGAAGGGGAAAAGGGAAAAGGGAGGGAGGGAGGGAGTTGAAGGAAAGGAAAAATGTAGGAGGATGGAAGGAAGTTGAAGGAAAGAACGAAAAATGGAGGAGGATGGAAGGAAGTTGAAGGAAAGAACGAAAAATGGCGGGCGGGAGAAAGTAAGAAAGTTGAAGGAAAATGGAGGGAGGGAGGAAGGAAGGAAGTTGAAAAAGGAAAAATGGAGGGAGGGAGGATGGAAGGAAAGAAGGAAAAATGAGGGAGGGAGGGAGGAAGTAAGAAAGTTGAAGGAAAATGGAGGGAGGGAGGAAGGAAGGAAGTTGAAAAAGGAAAAATGGAGGGAGGGAGGATGGAAGGAAAGAAGGAAAAATGAGGGAGGGAGGGAGGAAGTAAGAAAGTTGAAGGAAAATGGAGGGAGGGAGGAAGGAAGTTGAAAAAGGAAAAATGGAGGGAGGGAGGATGGAAGGAAGTTGAAGGAAAGAAGGAAAAAGGCAGGAAGGAAGTGAATGATACAGTCACAAGGCAAAAAAGATTTGACTGAGCCACTCAAGCGGCTGGTCAACCGTGAGGCTATGCAAAACCCTTTGACTTTTGAGTAGAGGTTTTTTTCCCCCTGCTTCAAGGGGGTTCCCGTCTTAACGGAAGCGCCCTTGACTTTGAAACGGGTGTTTTTGAGCTTCAGGGGAGATAGGTTTCGCACTCGGGATCCTTTCCGGAGGATCAGAGCAGCGGCTTTGAAGCGAGGAGCAAGATTTTCCAACTTGAAACCACCCCTTTGGAATGCAAAACATTTCATTTACCCCTCGGTTGCCGGGGATCGAGGTATTTCTGGGCCATTTCTGCCCTTTTTGGGACAGCGCTTTTATTTTTATTTTGCAGAGCGAAATTCACGGCCTCGCTTAATGGCGCAGGTCTTACCAGCTGGGCCATGTAGTAGCAACTGTGAGAGGGATCTTGGAGTCCTAGTGGACAATCCCTTAAACAGGAGCCAGCCGTGTGCTGCAGCTGCCAAAAAGGCCAACACAGTGCTAGGCTGCATTAACAGAGGGATAGAATCAAGATCAGGTGAAGTGTTAATACCACTTTACAAGGCCTTGGTAAGGCCACTCTTGGAATACGGCATCCAGTTTTGGTCACCACGATGTAAAAAAGATGCTGAGACTCTAGAAAGAGTGCAGAGAAGAGCAACAAAGATGATTAGGGGACCGGAGGCTAAAACATATAAGGAACGGTTGCTGGAATTGGGGATGTCTAGTTTAAGGAAGAGATGGACGAGGGGGGACAGGATAGCAGTCTTCCAGTATCTCAGGGGCTGCCCCAAAGAAGAGGGGGGTCAACCTATTCTCCAAAGTGCCTGAAGGCAGGACAAGAAGCAACGGATGGAAACTAACCAAAGATAGAAGCAACCTGGAACTAAGGAGAAACTTCCTGACAGTCAGAACAATTAACCAGTGGAACTCCTTGCCTCCAGAAGCGGTGAATGCTCCAACACTGGAAGTTTTTAAGAAGAGACTGGACAGCCATTTGTCTGATAATGGTGTAGGGTTTCCTGCCTGAACGGGGGGTTCGACTAGATGACCTCCAAGGTCCCTTCCAATAATAATAATAATAATAATAATAATAATAATAATAATAATAATAATAATAATAATAATAATAATAATATAATAACAACAACAACAACAATAATAATAATTCTCAGTCAAAGAACTCCTCCTCCTCCTTCCAGATTTGGATTGTATTCTTCATAAAACCCAACCGGTTATGGCATTTGTTCTCCAGGCCACCGATTGTCCGCCACAGGAAGTCCTCCAGTTACGACCACGATGGAGGCCAAACTGCATGTTGCTACGTGAAACATTTGTTCAAGTGTCTTCCGCCCCATTTTTACGACTCTTCTTTGCCCCGGTTGTTAAGTGAACCATTTGCGTTTCTTAAAAATGAGTCGGTCGTTAAGTGAATCCGGCGTTCCCCCTGGGCTTTGCTTGCAACCGTCATAAGTGTGAGTCGGCTGCCAAGCGTCCGAATGTTGATCCCGTGACTCACAGGGCCGTAAGTGTGAAAAACGGTCCTGAGTCATTTTTTCAGTGGTGTTGTAACTTCCAACAGTCACTAAAGGAACAGTTGTAAGTCGAGGACTGCCTGTGCTGAATGAGAAACAACCATGATTTCATTTCTTTTCTTTTTTTAAAAGAATGTTTTATTGATTTTTTTTAACATAATTACCTGAATATTTGGTAAACAGCGTGTTGTCTGACTTTACATTGAAAAAAACAATCAGTAAAAATTAGTTTAATTCTATAGTCCACATCCTGGCTTTGCTTGATTTTCTCTTCTTCCAATAATATTCTCTTTTGCCAGCCTTGAATTAATACAATCCTTATTATTTAAACTGGGGGTCTTCCAACTTGGCCCTTTTATGACTTGTGGACTTCAACTCCCAGAATTCCTCAGCCAGGCACACGTGTGCCTGGCTGAGGAATTCTGGGAGTTGAAGTCCACAAGTCATAAAAGGGCCAAGTTGGAAGATCCCCTATTATTTAAATGAGTGACAGTTAAATATAGACATGTCTAATGTTTCTGCAAATAATAACCACATCAATATAGAAAGCTTTTCTAAACTGATCGTCTTTAGTGTCTCGTCATAGGTCCTGCGTACAAAATTCTTATTTAAATTTGCTTTCCCCACCATGTTCAAAACGTTCTTACTGGTTAAGATTTTCTCAGAACTGATTACAATTGGGATTTCTGTCGGCCAGCCTCTGTCCTGACATTGGCTGCCAATCAATGTCAAGAGGCACTTCTTCCAATTGTTTGATCTTCTTGTACCTTGGTACATTGCTTGAAAGCCTTGGGGTATTGCTGAGGACCACGTCAGCTCCTGGCCTGGTGGGAAAGTAGATTAGCAGTAGAGCGTTGCGTGAAGATGATCTGGTCTGTCTGTCAGCCTGCTTGCCTGCCATCTATCTATCCGTCCCTCCCTCTAT
>NW_015393402.1:0-3597 GCF_001527695.2 Protobothrops mucrosquamatus | reverse complement strand
GATCCTGAACCGGCTCAAGGTTGACTCAGACTTCCATCCTTCCGAGGTCGGTAAAATGAGGAGCCCGTTTGTTGGAAGCCATAGGCTGACTCTGTAAAATGGCTTAGAGAGGGCTGTAAAAGAACTATGAAGCGGCATATAAGTCGAAGTGCTATTATTGCTTCCTTCCTTTTCTCCTTCCCTCCCTCCCTCCTTCCTTTTTTCTCTCCCTCCTTTTTCTCCTTCCTTCCTTCCTTGTCATGGTGACGCAGTAGTTAGAATGCAGCATTGCAGGCTGACTGTGTCCACTGCCAGCAGTTCGATCCTGACCGGCTCAAGGTTGACTCAGCCTTCCAACCCTCTGAGATCGATAAAATGAGGACCCAGATTGTTGGGGGGGCGGCAATAGGCTGACTCTGTAAACTGCTTAGAAAGGGCTGTAAAGCACTGCGAAGTGGTATATAAGTCTAAGTGTTATTGCTATCTATGTCTGACTGTCTCTGTATCTGTCTGTCTGTCTGTCTGTCTGTCTGTCTGTCTATCTATCATCTATATTTATGTCTATATCTATCTATCCATCCCTCTATCTCTATATATCTCAATCTGTCTGTCTATGTCTAACTGTGTCTGTCTATCTGTCTATCTATGTCTGTCTGTCTGTGTGTCTATCTCTGTCTGTCTGTCTGTCTATATCTATGTCTATATTTGTCTGTCTGTCTCTATATATCTCAATCTATCTGTCTGTCTATGTCTATCTAACTGTCTGTCTCTATCTGTCTCTGTCTCTGTCTCTGTCTGTCTGTCTGTCTGTCTGTCTGTCTGTCTGTCTGTCTGTCTGTCTATCTATCTATATTTATCTATGTCTATATCTATCTATCCATCCCTCTATCTCTATCTTGTCTGTCTGTCTGTCTCTATATATCTCAATCTGTCTGTCTATATCTGTGTCTGTCTATCTATCTGTCTGTCTGTCTGTCTGTCTGTCTGTCTATCTATGTCTGTCTGTCTGTCTGTGTGTCTGTCTATCTATTTCTATCTCTGTCTGTCTGTCTATCTATGTCTATATCTGTCTGTCTGTCTCTATATATCTCTATCTGTCTGTCTGTCTAACTGTCTGTCTATGTCTGTCTGTCTGTCTGTCTATCTATCTCTATCTGTTTATCTGTCTTTATGTATAGTTGTCCGTCCATCCATCCATCCATCCATCCATCCATCAATTCATTTGCAACATTTTCCTGATCTGGAACCATAAACCCATCCTGGAATCTGAGCGGACCCAGTGGATTAAAACGAACGGAATGAAGGGATCTTTGCTTCGCCCTGGGTCTTCTTGGCGCTTCCTAACGCTCCCCTGCTTCTTTCTAGGCCATTTCCTGGAGACCTGCTCAGCCAGCGCTCTTGATCCCACAACTCGGCACAACCACCTTCGAGAATGTCCAGCTCAAGCTACCCTCCCAACCAAGGAGCGTTCAGCGCAGAACAGGGCCGCTACCCGTCCCATTCGGTCCAGTATACCTTTCCCGGTGGCCGGCACCAGCAGGCAAGTAGCAGTGGGCCCCAGGGGGGATTCTGGGTAATCTTGCAGGGCCCCTCCAGGATTCCTGGCTTCTAGGCGCAGGTAGTCCTCGACTTAATGGCCTTACAATTGAGCCCGAGATTTCCGTTGCTAAGCGAGATGGCTGTTCACTAAGATTTTGCCCCGTTTTGCGACCTTTCTCGCCACGGTTGTTAAGTTGAATCACTGTGGTTGTTGAGCTAGTCACACGGTGGTTAAGTGAATCCAGCGTCCCTACTGACTTGGCTCGTCAGAAGGTCACAAAAGAGGATCAGGTGACCCCCCCCATGGGACGCTGCCACCGTTGTAAATACGAGGCAGTTGCCAAGTATCTGAACTCTGATCCCATGACCTACAAGGATGCGGCAACAGTCGTGCGAGAACCCGCAATAAGTCCCTTTTTTCCCAGTATCGTCAGAACTTCAAACGGTCACTAAATGAAGCAGTAAGTTGAGGACAACTTGCGCCCAAGCTTGATTTTGCTTCTTCTCTCCGAGTCGTCAGAAATATTATTTTATTTTCTTCAACAACAACAACAACAATAATAATAATAAAGTTGGAAGGGACCTTGGAGGTCATCTAGTCCAACCCCCTGCTCAGGCAGGAAACCCTACACCATTTCAGACAAATGGCTGTCCAGTCTCTTCTTAAAAACTTCCAGTGTTGGCGCATTCACAGCTTCTGGAGGCAAGGAGTCCCACTGGCTAATTATTCTAACTGTCAGGAAGTTTCTCCTTAGTTCCAGGTTGCTTCTCTCCTTGATTGGTTTCCATCCGTTGTTTCTTGTCCTGCCTTCATGGGCCTTGGAGAAGAGCTTGACTTCCTCTTCTTTGGGGCAGCCCCTGAGATACTGGAAGACTGCTATCCTGTCCCCCCTCGTCCTTCTCTTCATTAAACTAGACATACCCAATTCCAGCAACCGTTCCTTATACGTTTTAGCCTATTGGGCTCCCAGTACATAGTCACACACAGCTCGCTCCAGGTAGCTTAGAAAACTTTAAAATATCCATAATATAATAAAACCCATTATCCCCCCCCCATCCTTCCGGCACGGGCAACACATGACCAACCAAAGAAAAATCTTAACTGCTAATTAAGTTAAAGAATAACCAAGCAGTTTTTAGAGAGTTAGGTTTGTAAGCTGCCCGGAATCGCATGGCTGGCCTCTAAACTGAATACAATTTATAAAACAAAATAATACAGGCAGTCCTTGGCTTACAACAGTCCACTTAGTGACCATTCAGAGTTACAACGGCACTGAAAAAAAGGTGACCGGTGACCATTTTTCACACAGCCTTTGCAATTGGGGGGGGGGGGTGAGCCATATTCACTTAACCGTGTTACTAACTCAGGGGTCTTCTAACTTGGCCCTTTTATGACCCCTGCTTGTGGACTTCGACTCCCAGGATTCCAAAGCCAGCGTGCCTGGCTGAGGAATTCTGGGAGTTGAAGTCCACACGTCATCAAAGGGCCAAGTTGGAAGACCCCTGCTTGTGGACTTCAACTCCCAGAATTCCTGAGCCAGCATGGGGGAACGATGGCCCCTTCATGACTGGTGGACTTCAACTCCCAGAATTCCTCAGCCAGCGTGCCTGGCTGAGGAATTCTGGAAGTTGAAGTCCACAAATCATAAAAGAGCCAAGTTGGAAGATCCCTGGCCTAGACCTAGCAGCTAACTAACTAGTCCTAACTTAACAACTTCAGCGATTCACTTAACAACTGCAGCGAGACAGGTCGTAAAATGGGGCAGAGCTCACTTCACAATTGTCTCACTTAACAAGAGAAATTTTGGGCTCAACTGTGGTCGTAAGTCAAGGACTACCTGTAATCATGACCTAATGATATTTCTAAAATTTACATCAATATTAGTCAAAAGGTAGACATTGCTTAAA
Organism: Protobothrops mucrosquamatus; assembly: GCF_001527695.2. NCBI lineage: Eukaryota > Metazoa > Chordata > Lepidosauria > Squamata > Viperidae > Protobothrops > Protobothrops mucrosquamatus. The sequence continues at coordinate 171 of NW_015393402.1, read as the reverse complement.
ATGAGCTTCAGATCATGAGACATTGACCCCGTTATTTAGTTTCCAGATAACGATTAACCCCATTTCTGCCCAGCAGACATTCCTGGCATCTGTCACTCAATTAAAGTTAATAATAATAAACCCTACTGTATACCATTTCAGACAGGTTACTGTCCAGACTCTTCTGGGGAC
>NW_015393401.1:4791-14564 GCF_001527695.2 Protobothrops mucrosquamatus | reverse complement strand
CAAACATGTGCTAGTCCGCAAAACATTTAAATCAAAATTCTGCGAAATAAGAAAAAAAATGCTCCCTTTCTAATATTTCCAGAAAAAGGAGAGAGAAACCAGAAACAAATTCCTTGCCAGATAATTAACAGACATATTCCAAATATCAGAATATATAAAGCAGACTACCAACCTTGAAAGCAAGGTAATCTGAACAAAATTCCTGGCCTATAAGTTTTATATACTGCTCAAAAAAATAAAGGGAATGCAAACCCCTTCAGTTCCATGGTAAAATGTTCCCTTTATTTTTGTGAGCAGTATATTATCTTAGAGAGGTATTTCCCCAGTGGATCTTTTCCAGATTATTCAAATCAAAGAACATTACCAGATGTTTCCAGCACATATTGGGGGTTTTTTTTCTGAGACATTCCTCCACCCATATTTTATCCTTATATTAAAGTAGGTCTCTCCCCCCCTCCCGTGCTTGCTTCTTTCCATCAGCTTTACAGGCTGGTAAGATGAAATATTACCAGTTGCTTTGATTTTTGCTCTGCTATGTAGAGCCTTGCAGCCTGAGTGCTGAAGTCTTTAATCAAAGATGGGTTTTAACAGAACCAACCAAACATGATTTCCTAAACTGTGGGATAGAGAGTCAGTCATTCTCTTATATTCTCAGTGTTAGGTGGAACATCTATCTAGGCCAGGGGTCTTCAGACTTGGCCCTTTTATGACTTGTGGACTTCAACTCCCAGAATTCCTCAGCCAGTCTGCCTGGTTTAGGAATTCTGGGAGTTGAAGTCCACAAGTCATAAAAGGGCCAAGTTTGAAGACCCCTGATCTAGGCAGTTGGATAACTGTTTTGCATCTCTCACAACACCATTGATGCAGCATCACACTATGGATTGGCTGAAAAATAATTGCCAAAAGAAAACAATGGAGACAATTTGTAGCATGTTAATCTATCAAGCATCATTTCCACACTTCAGGATCAGTTCTGCCTCCTTCTCTGCTCCCATGAATGTGGTAAAATATTTAGAGTGCATTTTGTCTTTGGGGATGTCCAGGAAAGATTGTCTGCAGGGAGGCATAGAAAGCCAAGGTGATGTCCACCACTACCGTTGTGACTTTTTACCTTCTCCCTGTGGAAACTCCAGTTGGAGGTTTTAAGGGACAAAGACTTCTCATTTCTCCATTAGGCTGATTTTGTATATTTACAAAGTTTAAACCTGTAACAATGACCTAAACAGGAAATATTGGCCCTTCCCATTCTTATGACATCACTAATTACAGTCCCTTCTTGCAGAGACCTTTAAAAGCAAGCGCAGCTCTCAAGAGTTAGGAACTTGTGTGTAACTGATTTAGAAAATAGCTAATTTGCTTCTGTAACCATACAAGAAGAACATTTTAGAAATATATCCTCCGTATGGTATGCAATGGTTTTCTATCAATAGCAACTACTTTCACTTCTGCAATGTCAGGCCATCAAATTGTCCAGTCTCTCTGTCCACTGTAGCCCTTTTGTTGGAAAAACATTGTAAGCACAACACTCACATTTCCAGGCTTATCCTACACATCCAGGGCAGCCAAGGCTAAACACAACAGCTATTTGTTTCACTGATATCTGCTTTATTTCATATCATCAGAGCTTTAGGAGAAAGGCCAGAAGAAGGAAAATGCATTCCCCTTTCTGTTGATTGGAAAACACAAGGACAATTAAACTTGGGCCTACTGAAACACATTACTGGAATATGGATTCCATAATCTCAAACTGGTACTTCATTTGAAAATACACATAACATAAGACAAACATGGATGGCTACTGAGTTTAGAGCAGGGGTATGGGCCATGCTGGCTCAGGAATTCTGGGAGTTGCAGTCTACAAGTCATAAAAGGACCATAGTTCCCCACCTCTGCTTTAGAGAACAGGGTTTAGGATTTCTCTACACAAGCAAGAGACTAAAAGAGAGCACAAGAAGGAGTGCCACAGTGGGTGAAAATGAAAGGCAAATAAGACTGCATGCAAGAGAGCAATGTATAAGACAGGCAAGTGAGAAGGAGAAGTGAGGATGACAGGATGAAAGGGCAGATGAAGGAGGGAGTGAAGAAGCTGGTTGCAGAATATGGTTTACTCATTCATGGAGCGATAATGAAAAAGACGATAGAGCAGGCGATAAAGATGACAGAGCAGCTGTTATGGTTGGTATAGAGCAGATGGAGGAACAGATGATAGAACAGGATGGAGCAGATCAGAGAGTGGAAGGCAACAGAGAAGCTGATGGAGGGGGTAAGAGGGAGAACAAGAGTAAATGATGGTCAAAGCCATTGAGCAAGTGGATCAGCAACAAATAGTTGAATGAGTGATAAGACAGGAGGAAAGAGAGGTTATGGAGATGCAAGTTACACATGAGGCAGATTACAAATGCCTCTGACTACTTACTGTATTTGTTAAAACCTCCCAAGATAATTTCTGAAATCTTTAAATGTATGTAATTTAAAAGGTTTGTCATTCTATGATGCTGGGTAGTTTTTTGTTTTAAAATGGCAACTTTGAAATCTGTAATTGAGTGTTCTGGGAGATTAAAACACTCTGATATCAATTACTCCTTGTTTGGAGTCCTGGCTTCATTGTGCTTCATTAATTGTTTTGCACAAAATCTGACCTGTTTGTTCTACATAGAATCCAGAGAGACATTGCTGGCAGACTATGACATATATTGCATTAGAGAAAGCAGAAAGTATGCCTATGATCTTGTGTGTAAAGTCGTTGGGTGCCACCTGTGGTGGTACTATTGGTGTCAATGTGTGGGCAAATTAGACATCTAGGTTTGTTATAGAAACTAGTTCCCATGTTACTGTCCTTGTTCTAGTGTTTCTTATTTCTTATTAGAATCTGGATTCTGTGTTGCAAAGAATTAATGGACATTAAGGATCAAAACAAGGATAAATTAATACCTATTCTTTCCTTGTTGTATTTATTCATGACACTGTTTTGGCCACTGCTTTGTCAATATCTGACACTTTTCTATTAGATGGAGACATTTATATGTGTTACTTTTATTTTCTGACTCCAAGGAGCTTACGTTATCACACTTAGCATTTTCTTACTTTGTATTCGCCATAAACATATAAGTTAGAATGTGAAACAGTTTGAGGTTATTACCATAGGGCTTTAATTTAAATATGGAACAAACCATAGACCAGGTAGTTAAATACTGATCCTTTGGTATTTACATAAGGTAGGTTGCTGCTGATGTGAATTTTTCTTCCACATTTATCCATGACTAAATTTTTCTTAGCCCTACAGTTATATTCATACTTTGCAAACATCACTTTTTTTCCATAGCCTTCAGATTGTTAGTATCTTGACAATAATCAAGCAGCATGCCTGCACTGTTCTTGCAACTGAGATCTTCAACATAACTGATTATAATGCTGTTTTGCATTTTCTATTGTTTACCTGATTCCACTTCCTGAGTGGTGTAGCACAGATAGTGTTGAGCTTGGAATAGCACGATGTGGTATCAAAACCCTGATCCGTTACAAAGCTCGCTGGTAGTTGTTATGAGCAAAGACTTATCTTTCGGCCTTCCCTTGCAGAAAATAAGAATTAAAAATAAATTGCATTTGTAAATAGTTTTTTTTCCCTTATCTGTTTATTACTTCCTTTTCTGTCAGAAAGGTGTTGCTTCCCGATCATCAAAATGAACAGGCATGGCTTCTAGGGAATAATGACATGGTGTGATCTCAGTGGAGGGGTGATGCTAGATTTTTTAATTTTTTAAAAAGATTTTTATTGATTTTTTTCATGCATTCAATAGTATTTATTCAATAAACGTGCTGTCTGAGTTTACATTCGCTAATACATATTTAGTTCCTAATCCTTTATTTTTTCCTCAAACCATCGATAAAATAAGTCCCAAGTTTGATAATATTTTGTTTCTTCTTTTTCTGTCCGCCTCAGAGTCAGTCTACCTATCTCCGTGCATTGTAATATTTTTTTTAATTATTTCTTCATCTGATGATATTTCTTCATTTTTCCAATATTGCACAAATATAATTCTTGCCGCTGTTGTAACATGCATTTATTCATTTATTCTGTTACAAGTATATCTCTTTCCCATAAGGAGCAAAAAGCTCAATTTTTTTATCACAACACTGTAAGGTAAAGTAGGTGCGGAAGAATCTCCTTGATACCCATTTAAGATATTAACCAGTATTACAAACTGTTGAAATTTTGTAATAATCATGCCTCTGTTTGTTACAGCGTTTCAGTGGCTTAAATTGGAGGAGCTGCGGGAATCACGTGTGACCTATTTTGGAGATAAAAGATGCAATACCAAAAGAAAAACATAAATGGGAAATAATGAACAATGAAGTGAAATACTTGGCACCGCACATCCGTCTTTTTGCAGACAATACTGATTTTTACCCAATGGAAATGAGGAAAGTTTTAACTGGGACCACGGCTGCAGAGAGACTCAATCCTTCCTTCTCCTGATTGGCTGATATATGAAAATGGCTTCAAATCTATGAAGATGAAATCTACAAAAATGGCTGATTTGTTTATTTTTAAGATTTACATGGCTGCCTATCATTCCAAAAATCCCAGGCTACTCACAACAAATCCACCAACGTAAGAATACTTCATGCAATATCATGATAATCAATGCTCACTGGTTCATCCCAATCCTAGTCCAATGCTGGGAGGACCAGGTTTTCACAGCCTTTCCTCTGGATAAAGTGGTGACAATGATCAGTTAGAATTGGGGGCCTCTCAGACCAATTGTAAGGCAGAAATGACATTTTTTTTTGCAAGGAGTACTTGTTTGAGACAATTTGTTATCCTTCCTATTTTGGTTCAGATAAAAAAAAAATCTTCCAACAACATTACATTAAGCAAACAAAAATATGGTTGAGAAGCATGTGATTTAAATAACATCTAATTAGCATCTGATTTCCTGGTCTGGAAGAAAGCAAGACAATTGGTCTAAGTCAGGGGTCCCCAACCCACTACCAGGCCACGGCCTATTTAGAACCAAGCCCGGCTTATTTGAAACCGGGCCACGTCAGCGATGGGCCAACACGCATGTTCACGTGTGCAGCTCGACTTGCATGAGTGGTGGCCCAATGTGCGTGGACACACATGCACATCTCAACTTGTGCAAGTTGAGCAGCGTATGCATGTGGGTGCTCGCTTGCCTGTCACTTGCACAAATTGAGCTGCACACGAGAGCACACGCTGGTCTGCTGCTCATGTGGACCAGTTCCCCTCTCCTTCCCCTACCCCAGCCAGGCTGCTAAGCCATAAAAGTTGGGGACTGCTGGTCTAAGTGGTAGCCTTGCAATGGTTGTATATGTACTGGTCAGCCTAGAGAGCCTGCTGGTTGTTCTAAGATACCTGGCAGCTCTCAAGGCTGTTTCAGGAGTCCCCAACCCCTGGTCCATGGACCAGTATCAGGGCGCAGCAGGCCAGCAACTGGTCCGCACAAGCAAGGAAAGCCCCATCCACAGGATGCAGGCAGCACACAAAACCATCCCCCCTCCAGTCCCTGGAAAAACCTCTCTCCACGTAACTGGTCCCTGATGCCCAAAAGGTTGGGAACCTCTGCTCTGATTATCTATACAGAAGCAAGCAGGCCAGAAATCAAGGTCTTCCAACATCTGGTTTGTGTCTCTTATCTAATGCCCAAGATTGCAGCTGCACACACGATTTCACTAATGCCATAGTTCAAGTCTATTGGCAATAGCCAGTTATTAGAATGAATGATAAATGGAGCTTGCTTGAAGCAATTTGTCTTTAAATGAATAATAAAGTATAAATAAGTCCACTTTCAATGTTATATTTGCTTAAAATCTCTCCCAGATCCAGTGTTTAGGGGCTTGATAAAAAAATTAAAAGCTATTACTTCTTGGATTTATATGATCTCATTGGTACCTTGAGCTGAAAATATCTAATTAATTTAATGTGACAGGAAATCTCTTAATGATATTTTGGCCAATAGCTGATTGAGCAGCAGCTTTGTCAAATTCCCAAGCAGTCAAAGAAATAACGTGCTTTTATGAAAGGGACATGTAGGTTCCCCAAGATGCCAAAACTCCAAAACAGGTTGAATATATTGCTTTGAGTTAAGGGATTCAGCTGACATTTAAGAGATTTTGCATGGAAGGAAAGAGCTTTTCAGAAATGTTAATATTCTGAAGGGCAGCTCATCCCATCTAATTAAGTATTTAGGATTTATATTACTTGTACTTTGTTTGGGATTATTATCGTTGAACTAAACACCTCTAAAAATTTAAAAACAATTCCACCCGAAGCAGTTCCTGCTTTTTTCTCTTTTTTGCTTGGCAGAAATGCTTAATTTTTAATTATGTATTTACTGCCTTTGATCAAAATGTTCATGGAACTTTCTAATTCTGGTTCTCCTGCTGTAAGTCCATTGTCATTTAAAAAAAAAAAAAAGCTCGTGGAAGGGCAATCTATATTAAAACATCTTGCTGTATTTTCATTTAGAACAGAAGTCTTCAAACATGGCCCTTTTATGACTTGTGGACTTCAATTCCCAGAATTCCTCAGCCAGGCACGCTGGCTGAGGAATTTTGGAAGTTGAAGTCCACAAGTCATAAAAGGGCCAAGTTTGAAGACCCCTGATTTAGAATATAGCATCCTGGTGTAATGAAGCTCTACTTTCATTTAGAATATATGGAAGCCAGGTTTAGCATCCTGGTGTAATGANTAAATGCTAGAATAAGCTGCATCTCTTCACCATAGTAGAACATTTAGATATAATACTCTCACAATTCTTCATTTTCTCTTTCTTGTTTCTTCCACTTCCCCTGCTCTTCTTCCTAGGATTCATAGTAGGCCCACATAGAGTGTAGAAACTGAAACAGATCAGTAGTGAGTACTTGTCTCATTATGCAATGAAGGGATGAGGCTTAACAGATAAGCAAGACAGTCGTTGACATCCTCTTTGGTTGATTTTTTTTTTTTTTTTTGCATTAGTGGCTACGAATGCTGCTAGCTGTTTCCTCCATCTTCTTGGCCACCCAACTTTAAAAAAGAATTTAGGTATAGATTGGTAATAATAATTAAACATGGAATGGTAAAAATGGGCTATACGTATAATGGTTGAAGAAATCTTAATCCCTATAATTGGCGTGTGAATTCTCCACAATTAGCTTGGTCATGTGAATTTTCTATAACTGGCTTGATCGTATCAATTTTGAACAGCATTACTTGGAAATGGACATTCCTTCTTTTTTTTTTTAAACAGGATAATGGAAGAAAAATGAGATTGTTACTTGTTCAGAAACAATCCTCATTAGGAACAGATTAATATTTGAATTATCTTTTTTCTAAAGGAAAATGACAAGAACCCCACTTTTCAAATATTAGACCATCCTTGGTGCAGTTGGAAGCCTTCCAGACACACCAAACTAAAACATTGATATTACAAATAGCAATAGCACCTAGACTTATATACTGACCCATAGTGTTTTACAATACTCTCTGAGCGGTTTACAGAGTCAGCATATTGCCCCCAAACAATGCAGGTCCTCATTTACCAACCTGAGAAGGATGGAAGGCTGAGTCAACCTTCAGTTGGTCAGGACCGAACTCCAAACTGTGGGTGGAGTTCATCTGCAATACTGCATTCTAAGCCCTGCCCCTCTCTTTGACCTTTCTGAGAAGAAAATTTTATATCCTTTTCCACCATTCTTTGCAACTTGGAAAGTGACTTTCTGGTCAACCTTAGAATTGATGTTGCATATTGATTAAAATACTGCTAAATATTATAATAGCATTTTATGGATACTTCTTTCTAGTGTGGAAGGGAGAAGAATATCAGTGACATCACTGTTTTGCCATCCAAGCTCCTCCTCTACCTTCATCACCTCATCACTATCACTATCTTCATCATCACTACATTATCCCTTTCTTTCTAAAAGAGTCTATGCTGCTGTGTGACACAATAAAATACCTATATGTAAATGATAAAAGATAGCCACAAGGGCTATAAATAAATAAGGAAAATGAATCTGACATTCAGTGTTCAATCCACTTTAATTAATATAATTAATCTGAAATCCAACTAATTTCATAATATTATGTAATTCCCAGTACTGATATCCCAAAAATATTGAATTAAAATATTATGGATATTTTAATTTAAGAAAGAAATAAAGGAAGTTGCTTCTTGCAGAATCTTTCCAGTTAATGAAACACAAAAAATTGTCTTTGTATGTTATAAACAGTTAATTTAAGAATATAGCAATTAAATGATCAGTTGATGTCATTCAAGATCCTGTCCATTCTAATATCAAAAATTTGATGAAGTCAAATGATGAAAATATCATTTAATATAATATCTCATTTTTGAGACTGTCCGCCTCCACAATAAGTTTGGGTAGCTTACAATTAAAAGAGAATTAAAAAGAAACATATATCAAACAAAGAGAATATAACTGAACAGAAGAATGATTCCTTGACACAGAAAGATAAAAAAAAAATATACCAAACCAAAAGGCCTTGATTACCATCTTAATCCAAGATCTGAGAGAACAACCAGGCTGTAAACATTTTGAATAATCAGTAAAATGGAAGCTGTACAGATCTTGGGGGGGGGGGGGGGATATCATTCCAAAATGCAGGAGACATTACTTATCCGTTTTACAAATTTTTATTAATTTTCAAATAAACATATAAACAAATAATACAAATGTGGTGCATTTCATTAAAAAACAAAAAGAAAAACCTAGCCAATATATTTTAAGAAATGATCGGCGGTCCCTTCCCCTGCATCTACCCTCACTCCTTCAACCTACCTACCTACTTCCCTCTTCCTTCCTTCCCCTCCTACCCACACCTCTCTCCTCCTTCCTCCTTTCCAGCTATCCTACACATCCCATCATCTTCTTTTCCACATCCTTCAGATGCAGTTTAGGGGTACTAGCCGATCATCTCCTCTTCTCAAAAAAAAAGAAAAACCATTACATTATTTTTCTATAACATATAAGTACACCAAATTTTATATAATTCTACCCCTTCATCCCCTTCCCCCCTCCCCCCCCGGGACTTCCCAGAACTGAGTACAGGGATAATCACATAGCATCCCAAATCTAAATAAAACTACCCAGACATAATACAAACGAATATTAACATACTTTAACTCTAATATACAATATATATAAATTATATTAAGTATATAGGAATAATAAAAAAGAAAAAAAGTTTAATCAAAAGCTATATGATAATTATTCATTTCATACTTTCTCTGAATATAATCAGGAGACATTACTGATATAATTAAATTATTGATGTTTTTTTGGAGCAATATGATAGGGGGGAACATGTTATTGGCACATAACGTGATTGTTGTGATGGGTATAGATAATCTATACAGAAGGTAAATGGATACATCTTCCACTCAAATATCTGTGTTCACATTGGATCCTTTCTGTAACTGTTCTCTGGACAAATAGCTGCAGTCCCCTATCATTTTTATTCTCTAAGAATGCCTCCAGGCCCCCAGAAGCATTTTTAGAAATAAGAGTGTATGTTTGCATTTGTGGTATGCTTTGTGCTGTTACCTATATGTACATTATCTCTCTTCAACTTCTCCCTTTGAGAGAGAGAGTTCATACAGAGGAACTCCAGTTAAGTGGCACAATGGTCCCCAAATGATTTAGATTTTTCTTTTTATCTGCAAAAATACCTGTCAAAATAGCTCTCACTGTTTCACTTCTTTGTGATGGCTGCTGAAATAGAGAAGGGATTTGTCTCAAATGTACTT
>NW_015393401.1:0-4487 GCF_001527695.2 Protobothrops mucrosquamatus | reverse complement strand
GGGATGGAATAAATTTGAAACTGTGAATCCATATGAAACTAACATGTAATGGAAGCTGACTATTTGTCATCCCAAGCATTTCCACTATTGCTATCACAAAGTAGTTAAGGAAAGCTTTCCATAAAAGCTTCAGGGAATTGTAAAAAAGTGAGTTGCCAAAGTTCCCCTATCTCATCCCTTCCCTCTTCAAAAAGCTACCATAGACATTTATAAAAAATGGTAATAATTGTTTAGGTAGTTGTGAAATTGCTGGCCTAGAAACTAGGAGATGGTGAGTTCTAGTCCTGCCTTAGGCATGAAAGCCAGCTGGGTGTCTTTGGGCCAGCCACTCTCTCTCTCTCTCTGTTCAACTACCTCAGAGGGTTGTTGTAAGAAAATAGGAGGAAGATGTTTAGGTATATTCACCACATTGGGTTACTTATAAAGTATTAAAGGCAGGATTAAAAAAACTCTAAAAACTCCCTCAGATGATAATTGCATTTCTTCGTTCTGAAAATATACTTTTTCATTTTGCAAGAATCAGTCTTTTAAAAATTTGACTCTCTCTCTCTCTCTCGCTCTCTCTCTCTCTCTCTCTCTCTCTCTCACACACACACACACACACACACACACACAAAGAGTTTGGTATTTTAAACCTGCACAATTCCCAGGAAGTTTACATATTTAATAAAGGCATAAACACAAATCTTTATCTACAATAATAAATGGGACTATTTCACAGAACACGAGAAAAGTGTTTCTCTGATATACTTTTGAAAACATAATGGGAATTTTGTAAGTTAATCTTATAGTACAGGAATAGTTTCTTTTGCAAGAATAAATTTGGTCTTTTGAGCTATGTTTTATTTTCAAATTTACAAAGCATATATGTGCAGATCAATCGAAAGCTAATCTGTTTCAATTAAGTAGCTTTTTTTACATATTATTTTAATATGTGTGTTGGGCACTGCTTTCAAAAGCATGAAAATTGGCATACTCTATATTTTATAAGATTGGGGACGTGGGATAAATTCTTTGCTACAGTAAAGACTATAGTAAGCCAAGATTTGCTGATAAGTCTGTGAATAACCCACCTATGTGAAGCTGAAAGGAACATTTTGAAAATGGTTGAAAAATCTCCTGGCTTCCCTGATGCTCATCATTCACACCAGGTAACAAACAATCATTGCTAGAGCAAGAGGAGAATGCATTTCAAGAAATTTAAGCCAAAAAGCAAACAAAATGAAACCTGGAGAACAAGGGGGGAAAAATGCATGTGGAACATGACTGGAGTTTCTCTGAGCTTCTAATTAGGGTTGCATTGTCATGGAAAGGAGGAAAAGTGGTGTTGCCTTTTGAGGCAGTGTGGAGTAGCATTATGATACTCCTCTCTGATTCAGGTGGCAGATGTGCTAAAGTCCTGCAGAATTGGCATCTGGTTCTCCTGCTGTGCTCTAGATGGGTGTTGCAATCAGGCTTCCCTGGAGAGGAATTTGCAGTCATGGCCAGAAAACAGCTGACAGAAGTATACATTCAAGGTCACTTAACACATGGTATTTACACACTTCGCCTCTCCCCTCCCATTAACCGTATTGTTATGTTCAGATGCAGTCTGACAGATACATTAACCTGTCTGGTATTGTGTGTATGTGTTTTCATGCTTTATATGAGTTTGTTTTACAAAAATCATAGCACACTCCAGAGACTCTTACCAAGTGAAATAAATAATAGAGGTGTCAGTTCCATGCAGATTTCTATATACTGATCCAAGCCATACATACTGTCCTGAGGCTAGAAAAATAGGTCAGAGGTTGTCATCTGACCATTTGAAAATATGGTCAAAGGATAAGATTTGCAACTTAAACAAACCCACACAAAAGGAAAAGCACATATCAAAATCCATATTATGGAAAATATGGACAGAAATGCTCTATATTTGGGAAATCATTTTTAAAATGGTGCATATGTGTGTGTGTGTGTATAAGATTTTTTAAAATTGCAAAAATAATAGAAATGGAGCTAAAATGAAATTGTCGTTATTTAAACTTACATACTCTCACCATCTCTCACCAAATTTTGCAGTTAGCAAAATGAGAAATAGAGCAAATTTTTTTTTGCAGCTATTAAGATTGTTGGCCGAGCAGGTACAAAGATACCTAGGGAAATGATTGAAGCCTGGGAAACAGTCCCTTTGTCAGTCAACAGGAGTGCTGATTTACCACCAGCTTATCAGGTACACAGAAGTCGAGGATTTGGCAGCACGTGGAAACAACAGCCAATAACTTAATAGCTGGCCATCAACAACCCAACCAATCAATAAGAAGCCACACCCAAAGAGGCACCACATAAATACTATGCATAGAATAGCCCAAAGCACACATTCCAGTAGAGAGATGTTCCCTGAGGATGGGCTCCAGCATCAGTCTGAAAACTTGGAAGACTAAACCTCTGATCTTAGTGACCGACCCAGATTGGATCCTAAAAAACAATGTCTATTTATGGTGTTGTCCTGATGAAAATCTCCATTTTGTGGGAGCCAGTATTATTGTTACATAAGCATTTTTAATTATTATTACAAGGTACAGTATGTGGCTCCTTTGCCGAGCTCTATGGCTACTATTTTAAAGAAACCCAGAGATTGTAAGTGTAATTGCCCAATAAGTGCAATTGCACAATTTTTGGACTATTTTTTTTTCTTGGATAGTGGTTATCTGTATCAAATGGCAAAAAAAAACATTCTAAGTAATTCAAAAGCATCTGGGTAAATGTTGGAATCAAGGATTGCTGTTTAGGCTCTTAGTTGCTACCAGGCCTTCTAGGTAAAGCCTGACATTTATGGGAACAATAGCCACTGATTGACATCTTCGTTTATTTAGAAGCACAAGAAAGGATAGCTGTAGAAAACATTACATATCTAGAGATTTATCTTGTGCTGCACTTGTGTTCTCAAAGCCTCTGATATTGATTGAATTTTTTTGCATTGGCACAGAAGGTTAAGTTCCTCAATCCTTTCTTAGGAAGAAAATGTCAATTTGGCTAAGACGTAGTGCTTTAATCAGTCCAATTCCTCAAAAGTTTTCTTCACTTTAAAATGAAGCTTCTGGGTTTCCCCCCCTATTTTTCTATTCTATTTCTTTCTATTTTTTTTAGAAGTATTTTGAATTTCCTTATCAGTATGAAGGGCTGAAGGAGCTTAGCTTGATGTCATCCATTACACAACTCTTTGGTATTGTGTGTCTGTACTAGATGTCCTGTTTCCCAACCATCCATTAAGTGCAAGAACCTCAGATAGGACAATCTGGTTTGAATAATGATTCTGTTTATTAATTGAAAGACGGTTGGAAAAATACAGAACAATTTATTTATTTATTTATTTATTAATTACATTTATATCCCGCCCTTCTCCTTGCGGACTCAGGGCGGCTAACAATTGGATAAAAAACAAACATATAAAACACCTATTAAAATTGATTAAAAAGAAATATTTAAATTCATCCAATTAAAAGTAATTAAAACCCCTTTAAAATCCCTTAGGCCAGTCCCACAAGCTGGAACAACCACGTCTTGAGGGCGCGGCGGAAGGAAGGGAGATCAGGGATCACCCTGATCTCTGGGGGCAGTTCGTTCCAGAGGGTGGGAGCTCCCACAGAGAAGGCCCTCCCCCTTGGGGTCGCCAGCCGGCACTGTCTGGCTGACGGCACCCTGAGGAGACCCACTCTGTGGGAGCGTACCGGTCGGTGGGGGGTAATCTGTGGCAGGAGGCGGTCTCGAAGATAGCCAGGTCCGATGCCATGGAGCGCTTTAAAGATAATAGTCAGCACCTTGAAGCGCACCCGGAAGGCCACCGGCAGCCAATGCAGCTCGCGCAAAAGTGGCGTAACGTGGGAGCGACGAGTCCCTCCCAACACCGCCTGCGCGGCCGCATTTTGGACTAGCTGGAGCCTCCGGGTGCTCCTCAAGGGGAGCCCCATGTAGAGAGCATTGCAGTAGTCCAGGCGGGAAGTGACAAGAGCATGAGTGACCGTGCGTAAGGCGTCCCGGTCCAGAAACGGCTGCAACTGGTGAATCAGGCGAACCTGATAAAACGCTCCCCTGGTCACGGCCGCCAACTGGTCATCCAGTGTCAGCCGCGAATCCAGGAGAACACCCAAGTTGCGGACCCGATCCGAGGGGGCCAGAGTTTCGCCCCCTATAGTCAGCGATGGAATCAGCTGACTATGCCGAGGCGCCGGTAACCACAGCCACTCGGTCTTGGACGGGTTGAGTCTGAGTTTGTTCCTCCCCATCCAGACCCTCACGGCCTCCAGGAACCGGGCCATCACGTCAAGGGCATCGTTGGGGTGGCCCGGGGTGGATATGTACAGCTGAGTGTCATCAGCGTACTGATGGAAATCCACCCCGAAGCCACGAATGATCTCCCCCAGCGGCTTCACATAAATATTGAACAGAAGCGGAGAGAGGACCGACCCCTGTGGGACCCCACAAGTTAGGGGTCTTGGGGTCGACCT
>NW_015393400.1:38574-39710 GCF_001527695.2 Protobothrops mucrosquamatus | reverse complement strand
TTTTTCATATGTGGTGGACTTGTAAGGTTATTAAGGCCTTTTGGATAAAATTATGGTGGAATTTACAGCAAGTTTTTAAAAGAAGAATTTTTTTTCTGCCTCAGTTGTTTCTCCTAGGTATCACACATAATTTGGATGTAAAAGAAACGAACTTGATGTTGTATTGTTTAACTGCTGCCCGTTTGCTGATAGCTCAAAATTGGAAGAGTAAAGTTTTACCTACAATAGAGGACTGGAGAGTGAAGGTTTCGCATCTTGCTGAAATGGCAAAGATTTCGGCTTATTTGAAGGATCACTCAAATGAACAATTTTTATCAATATGGAGAAGATGGATTGTTTATATTCAAAGTAAACATAGAATGGTGGAATATAAGTTAGGTTTTTAGATAAAAAACTTTTTTTTTTATACATATATATATATTTCACCTACTTATGTAGAATATCACTTTGTGGAGTTAGGGATATTAATACAAGGTTACTTTTAGTTGAATAGTATCCTGGGATTAGGTTTGGGAAGTCCGGGTGGGGGGTAGGGGGGGGGTTTCAATTGTGATGTATTTGTGATGTGTTTTTTTTTTCTTATGTTGAAAACAATAAAAAAAATTTTGAAAAAAAAAAAGATGACTCAAAAGTAACCACACCCATGAAAGAGGAAATGCCAGATATCCTAGCGGAGGAAGTATCAAGTGCCATAAAATCAATGAAAAATGGCAAAGCTTCTGGAAATGACTATGTTCTGGTTGAAATACTGAAATCTGGCAGTCACATTTTACATACGATACTAGCAAAACTATACTCGAGATTCTTCAGAGAAGAAAAAATACCCGATGCTTTTTTTTAATTTTTATTATTTAAACCAACAAAACAAAACAAAACATAACACACATATATACACAGTATATATTTTAACAGCAATTTCGTAACAGTAATCTTCTATTATTTACCGTATTTATCGGCGTATAACACGCACTTTTTCCCCCTGAAAATAGGGGGCAAATGATGTGTGCGCGTTATACGCCGATATACGGCCAGCCCGGGTAAATTCGGCCATATTCTTCAATACGGGCCGGCCCCAGCAGTTCCCCTCTCCTCTTTGTGTGTGTGTGTGTGTTTGTCTCTCTCTCTCTCAATTCTCC
>NW_015393400.1:31351-35651 GCF_001527695.2 Protobothrops mucrosquamatus | reverse complement strand
GAACATTAAATGATGCATAGCCAAAGGAGCAGGCAGGGTTCAGAAGTGGCTACAACATAATGGATCACATCCAGGTGGCTCAGCAAGTCATTAAAAGGCACAACAAGTACACTATGCCTCTGTGCATGGCTTTCATTGACTATGAAAAGACTTTTGACTCAGTATCCCAGCAAGCAATAGTTAATGCATTACTCAACCATTGCTTACATAAATTTACTACAATCAATATATAAAAAAAATAATGGCAACAATTTGCCTTAATGATTTTAAAGTAGAAATCAACATAGAACAAGGTGTATGACAAGGTGATACAATATCAGCTAATCTTTCCTCAGAGTGCCTTGAAGAAGTATTTCGCAAAGTAGACTGAGCAAAAGATGGAATAAAAATCAGTGGTGCCTATTTAAATCCCTTCATATTTGCAGATGATGTTGTTCTCTTCTCACAAGACCCAGAAGAGTTACAAAGACGCATATAAGAACTGCACAAAGCAGGAGAACCATTTGGCTTAAAAATAAACCTGAAAAAGAGCCAGGTTATGTTTAATAAATTCACCAAAGAAAGAAAAATAATTATATCTGGAGAAAAACTAGATGTAGTACACCACTACATATACCTTGGCCAATGAATCTCAGGGAAGGTGATACAATAAAGGAAATTGAATAGGGTGTTAAATGTGATTGGCAGACATTCAGCAAGCTAAGCATAATTTTCAGGACAAATTATGTCCCTCTATGCCTGAAGAGAAAAGTTCTCAATCAGTGTGGCTACCTGCTCTAACATATGCCAGTGAAACATGGACATGAACCTCACAATCAATGCAAAAGCTATGAGTAGCACAAAGAATGATGGAAAGATACATCCTCGGCATCCCAAGACATGGTAGAAAGATCTGCCCAAGGATTAGAGAAGAAACAAAAGTATACAATATCATCAAGAGAATAAAAGAATTGAAGTGGAAACGGGCTGGTCACATAGCAAGAAGAACTGATGGCAGGTGGACCAAGGCAGTCATAGAATGGATCCCACTTGATAAAAAAAAAAAAGAAATCTAAAACAAGATGAATCAATGACATCAGCAAATATTGCGGGACCAATTGGCAAAAGAAAGCTCAGGACAGTATTAGTTGGGAACATGTAGATGAGGCCTTCATCCTGCAGGGAATAGACAATGGCTAAAATGATGTATGCATGCATGCATATATTTATGTATGTATGTATGTTTAAAACTACTCATTTCAATATATAGTTCAGGGTGGGTCACAAATAGTTAAAAACAATATAAAAGCAGCAAAACAATAAAACAATTCATACAATCAAAACAACATCATCCAAAAAATCCTATCACAACATTCAAACTTCACTTCTAAAGTGAACACATCCCTCTATGTAGTCAATGTATCCACTGCATAGGTTCACACTCGCAGATTCCCATTGACAAAAACATGTTTTCAGGGCTTTACAAAATGCTCACAGGTTCAGGGTCATTCTGATCTCTGGTGTGTTGATGGTCCACAGTGTGGGAGCCATAATAGAAAAGGTTCTCCTCCCCATCAGAAAGCATTTCTGGGGTGATGGGACCTAGAGCATGCCTCTCCATCTGGACCTGATGTGACGGGTAACAGGAGACAGGGTTGTGGCTTTAATTGTTGCTTCCGAATGAGATGGTCGGCACTGTTAAGTCCTTGGTTAGACAATGATGGAGAGGCAGACATGCTGTTGTAACAGGAACCTTCTTTATTTCTCCTCTGAACTCCTCAGACCAAAACGGAGGCTTGCAGGCCTCTTGCGACTCTCCCTACAGCAAGAGAAACTGTCCGGGTAAACTTGCTACTTCTTCCGCGCTCTTGGTGCCTTGCGCATGCGCGCAGGCTGGCGCTGGTTTGTCTGGCCCCGGGCAGCTTACAGCAGCCCATTGCCATGACAACGTCTGAGCCTGCTGCCGCAGGCTCAGGACACAACACCCCTTCACCCCCGGATGAAACTTGCCAACATACATGTACATACGTGTAAGCATGTCCGGGACCTTTGATGGAACGTGGTACCTTAGACATACATAACATATATGTGGATTGCTTGGTAAGCCTAAGGCACCTAAATGGTACCATGCTATTATTTTGAAAATATTTGCCAACACTCCCATACCTTACTAGCAGGTTGACAACAACCTTACAAAATCCTCCTGGTACTGTGGAGGCTGTTTGTTACGTTGCGACCTCCTCAGCCCCGAGGGACTTCCCAAGCTCCCTTGTGTACAAGGTGTGGCGGGGCTGACCCTTCTTTTATACCCTGGTGTTCCTGGTGACCTGGCTCCTGTTGCCTGGCCTGCTTGCTTGCCCACTGGGCTACACAGACCAGGACTTTGCTCTCTGCCACATCGTGGCGATGTGTCTACAGCCATACTACCAGGGCTCTCAGGATGCCATTCCCCATCACTCGGGACTGTAGAATTCTCCAGGTCCACAATGGACCAATCTTGGTTGCGCGGGTGTTCACTCCCACGCCCTGTGACCGGGTTGTCTGTGGCTTCTTCAGTGCCCCAATACCCAACCACCCCCAGGTCTGTGCCAGATGAACCAGAGTCATGATTCGCCTCTCCGGCTACTTCCCCTTGTACAGACTTCCTTCTGGAAGCAATTGCAGTATTTGACCAGTTCCATTGATTATGTGCCAGCTCTCTTGTACAGTTTGAGTTGTGAGGACGCTCCCTGTTAATCTCCCTGTCTGGAGTACTGATTTGGGTTTGTGGACTGTTGGGATACCCCCTGGGTGACTCCCTGGCTGGAGTATGTAGTAAGTGCTGTACTGGTTCATGTTCCCATGAATTCCCATTTGGCACACTTGCGGAACCCTGAGACAGACCTTCCCTTGGTCCCTCCTGGTCCCCCTCTCCCCCAGAGAAAACCCCGGCGTAGGAGAAGAAGAGTCCATTCTTTTCCACAGCTGGTCAATATGCCACCGCAGGATGCGGCCGCCCTCCACGGAAACCTCATAAGACAGAGGCCCAGTAACCTTGCAGACGACCGCAGGAATCCAAGGATGACCAGGACCATAATTCCTGGTCCAAATCGGGGCACCCACTGTCAAACACCGCTGCACCCGTTGTTGAGACTCCAAGGGTGCCAACCTATCAGGATGAAACCTGTCCAGTTTAGTGGTCAGTCTGCGACCCCAACGGAGTTCTGCTGGTCTTTTCCCAGTAGCAACTGACGGTGTGGTGCGGTGCGCAAGAAAAAAGTCCGTAAGGAGAAGGGCGGGATTTAAATTAAATAAATAAATAAATAAATAAATAAATAAAAGTCAGCCAACCTGTGGTGCCAATCCTCGTAAGTCAGCTTCTTCAGGGCGTCCTTGGTGACACGCACCATCCTTTCAGCCATGCCGTTGGTGGAAGGGTGGAAAGGTGCCGATGTCGCATGCCAGATCATGCTGGCTTGAAGGAAAGCCTGGAACTCCGCCGACGTGAACTGAGGGCCGTTATCTGAAACTAAGACATCTGGCAAACCGTGAGCTGCAAAAATGCCTCACAACACCTGGATGGTCCTGGCAGTAGTAGTGGACGAGACAGGCACAACTTCCAGCCACTTTGAATGGCTATCCACAAGCACCAAGAAGAATTGCCCCTGAAACGGCCCAGCATAGTCCACGTGGACACGTGACCATGGCATAAGTGTTTCCTCCCACCTGTGTACTGGGGCCTGTGGCATTTCTGGCTGTGAACGCTGGCATAGGTGACACCCATGCACATGGGCCTCTATATCCCTGTCTAGTCCCGGCCACCACAGGTGGCTGCGTGCAAGCGCCTTCATCCTGACTATGCCAGGATGGCCCTCATGGAGGGAAAACAAGATCCTGGACCTCAGCGAGGCAGGAATAACCACCCTGCTGTCCCACAGCAAGCAACTCTTAAAGGTGGATAACTCATGCCTCTTGAGCCAAAAATTCTGGAACTCAGGGCCCGGGCTTCTGTCAGGCCACCCCGATAGAACCCAGGAAAGCACACGAGTAAGTGTGGCGTCAGTGGCGGTTTCAGCCGCCACATCCCTCGCGTTAAGTGGAGATTCAGGCAGCTCCTGAATAGACAGAAATTAACGGCAGGAACGGGGTCAGCCTCAACTGTTGGTAGGGGTAGCCTACTGAGACCGTCTGCATGGCCCATTTCCTTACCAGGTTTGTGAATTAAAGAATAGTCATAGGCTGACAAAAAAATAGACCACCTTAACATTCTAGGGGAGATAATCTGGGGAGTTTGTTTACTGGTGGTAAACAATCCCAACAGCGGTTTATGGTCAGTGTAGAC
>NW_015393400.1:25145-31200 GCF_001527695.2 Protobothrops mucrosquamatus | reverse complement strand
ACCTGCTCTTCTGAAACGCAGCAGCACAGCCCTCAATCTTTCTGCTAAATTTTGTATGGATTCTCCAGCAATGAGAACATCATCGAAATAAGGGCAGACTCCAGGAATGCCCCTTAGTGTGCTCTCCATGACGCTTTGGAATATGCCTGGTGCGACATTTACCCCAAATTGCAATCTTTTAACTCTGAATGCACCCCTGGGCGTTACAATTGTCTGTGCCTCAGCAGCTGCTTTATGAACAGGTAACTGTTGATACGCCTGAGCCAAGTCAAGCTTTGCAAAAATCTTCCCTCCTTTAAGTGAAGCCAGAATGTGACTGACTACTGGGACGGGGTATGCGTGCTGTTGTAATGCCTTATTAATAGTGCACTTATAATCAGCACATATACAGATGTCTCCGTTAGCCTTAAGAGGCATGACTATTGGGGTTTCCCATGGACTTGAATCCACAGGCTCTAAAATGCCTTGTTGGATCAGCTTATCCAACTCAGCATCAATTTTTCCTTTTAAAGCAAAAGGCACTCTTCTAGCCTTTACCCTAATAGGCGTGATGTTGGGGTCAAGTCTCAATGAAACTGGAGGCCCCTTGTAGGATCCAAGCTGTGAACTAAACACATCTGCAAATTCCTTGCAGACTTCTGCTAGGCTTTGTGTTTGCAAGCTGTGTAATCCCGTGACTTGAATTCCCAAGGCCTCAAACCAATCGAGCCCTATAAGACTCGTTCTGTTCCCCCCACAACCAACACATCTAGGGGACCCTCAAAACTCTTGTGTTGCACTGTAAGGGTGGCCTCCCCCTTTCACACACCTTAGAGTTTTGGAAGTCTGTCAAAATTATATTGGAAGGCCTCAGTTTTGTCTGAAACCCACTGCTATTGCAGATCTTCCTGAATGTATGAAGGGAAATAATTGAAAGAGCGGACCCAGTGTCCAGCTCCATAACTAAAGGAATTCCTTGCAGTCTCACCTTAAGAGACAACTTTTTTTTGAGCGGTTTGTGTGTGCCTGTTCTACAAACACTTCTGCGTGATGCGCAGAAGCCCACCCTGTTTTGGCTGGGGACCTTGGTACCTTTCAGGTGCAATTCTTCTCGATGTTGTACCTTCTTTTGTCCTAGGCAAACGGCTGCTATGTAGCCTTGTCTTCCACACTCTCTGCAGACGGCTGAACGAAACTTGCAGTCGGCCCTCTTGTGGCGACCTCCACACCCGAAGCATTTGAGCCCAGTTGAAGCTTTGTCTTTGCTTTCCTTTTTCTTCCTTTCAGTAGATGGGAAAAGATGATCCACCTCTTCTTCAGGATCTTCCTCAGCGTCTTCCTGCGCTTCTTCCAGGTGCACAGAAGCTTCTTCTGCACCGTTCTTGTTAGGCCGCATGTGCCTGACTGCCCCGCCTGCCGCATCTTCAGCTGTGACCTCTCTCACAGCATCTTGGAACGACAAGTCTTTTTTTGCAAAAAGTTTTTGTTGTAGGCCTCTGTTCCTTAACCCACATACAAAACGGTCTCTGAGCCTCTCTTCTAAATCCTTATATTCACATGGTTTGGTTGCTCTTCTTAATGCTGAAATAAATTCTTCGGCTGATTCTCCTGCTTTCTGATCTCTCTGTTCAAAATTATGTCTCCAAGCAATTATAGACATCTCTGGTTGGAAATGTTCCCTCAGTAAATTCTTCAAGTCTATGTAATTTACAGACTCTAGAGGAGCAGGGGCTGCCAAGTTCTCTGCAATCTCAAATACATCTTGACCACATACACACAGCAGGGTTGCAGCCTTTAAGCCATCTTCCCTAATTTGATTTACTCTAAAGTAAGTTTCTGCTCTTACCACGTAAGTCTCCCACCTCTCTGGTCGACTTACATCAAATTCTGACAGCCTCCCAATCTTTGCCATCTTGCAATATAATCAGGAAGAGGTCTCTCAGCCAGCTTACCTCCAGCGACGCTGTACTGGCAGGCCAAGTGCTGAGTCTTGACGCCTTCTTCCTTGCTCCAAGGACTCCTCAGGTAAGTCTTACAGCCTTTCTCCAGCTTGCAAGATGAATCCCACCTTCGTCGCCAGTGTTAAGTCCTTGGTTAGACAATGATGGAGAGGCAGACATGCTGTTGTAACAGGAACCTTCTTTATTTCTCCTCTGAACTCCTCAGACCAAAACGGAGGCTCGCAGGCCTCTTGCGACTCTCCCTACAGCAAGAGAAACTGTCCGGGTAAACTTGCTACTTCTTCTGCGCTCTTGGTGCCTTGCACATGCGCGCAGGCTGGCGCCGGTTTGTCTGGCCCCGGGCAGCTTATAGCAGCCCGTTGCCATGACAACGTCCGAGCCTGCTGCCGCAGGCTCAGGACACAACAGGCACATAATCGAATCAATCAAACAAACAAACAAACAGTAAATACACCATACTTTCTATGTTGATTTTTTTGACATTCTGTCTCACAGCCCCAACTCCAGTATGATATTCTACTGATGTAATGAGATTCATTCCACTGGGATTGACCAATATCACTCATGTCAGCAGAGGAGATCTGGTGTCCTCCCATCAGCCCAATTATTCCAGCTGGCAGGGTCCTGGAGGAGGGCCTTCTCTTCTGTTGCTTCTGCCCTCTGGAACACCTTACCACCACCACCCAATGTGAGGTTTGTTCCAACCATCCTATCCTTTCATAAGGGTCAAAAGATGTGGCTTTTCCAGTCAGCTTGGAGCCCCAGTAGGATTAGCAGTGAAAGGGAGATGGTTGATTGAGTAATAATAGATCCTACCTCCCACCCATTCCACTCCCACCCTCCTCATGTGTCTTTGGTTTTAATGTTGTCTTAGCTTAGATAGGCGGCCAATAAATTTAACAAACAAACAAACAAACAAACAAACCTTCCATCCCAACCCCCCCAAGTCTTTCATTTCATTCTTTTAAATCTTGTTTTTATTTGACATTCTTTATCATCTTGCCATAACCTTTCTATGCCTCATCTGAGTTCCTTCTTAACTGTTTTAGAAGCACATTACCAAGAGAATAAAAATAAGCACAAGTGGTAAGCAAGGTGTTAATTGCTGTCTCAGGAAGGAGTACACAATGAAGTGCAGATGTAGTAAGAAGGAAGGTCAGATCCTGTATCTCTGGCTGAAAAACCAGCAGCAAGAGTCACTAAGAGTCAGCTGACAAATAAATTTAATAAATTATTAACAATATTAAGCATAGGCAGATCAGGTGGCTAATGGGAATTGCACAGAGGACTATCTGATTAATGATTTTAATAATAAAAATATCTCTGCAGTAAATCAGTCCAGGATTAGATAGTTAACTACAAACAAAACAAACTTTAAGGAAGAGATCTGTATGGTATACACAGAGCATAACCATGTCTACAGCAGAGAATGCCAGCCCATTCCTAGACTTATGATCCCTTATTATTATGGTTATGTTGAAACCACATAAAGCCACAGTTGTCTTTTGTATATAGCAGATTGTGTACCAGTAATTACTCACTATTCTAAAAATCACCAATGATTTTTCAGAACAACAGGTATTCCCTTTCCTATATCTGTGCATCTAATTTTTGACTCTTAAGTAAAAAAAATGCATATGTCTCTGCTTCTACATTTTATTTCCACTGAATTTTTCTTATCTTTACACTGTTTTACATTTTATTTGACTCTTCTAAAATTTTAGGCATCCCATCCATTTCTGTATCAGTTAATTTGATAGATTTAATCCAGCCCTTAATTCAAGACATTTCTAAATATATTATGGCACCCAACATGATATATTATTTCAGTTTAATAAGCCATTACATTCATGATAATTAATTCATTATACAGATTTCATCATCACCTTTTCAACAACCTGCCCGATTGGGATTTATCTTTTAAAAAATCATCTGCTTTATTGCTCTATTAATTGTCTTTGGTGAATAAACAATTAAAGCATTATCTCTCCATGATTCTTTTTTTGGAATGTGTTTCTGCCATAATAGATTTTTAGATAAGGTTGTTGTTCATTCTTGAAGAAGCCAAGTATTTGGAACAATATGTTCGAGAAAATAATCTCTATACAGGCAGAATTTTAAAAAAACGTAATAAAAAATACCTTCATAGATCTCTTGTGAATGGTAACAATTATTTCTTTGGCTCTTATTGAAGATTGGGATCCACTTGGTATATCATCCTTCCCTCCTCCTTAATAGTCCCTATTATAAGGAGTAATATATAAGGTCACTTATGAAGGATGGCTATGTTGGGGAAGGGAGGACCATCCAAAATAACAATGGCAGCAGCAATAGCATCTAGACTTATATACTGCTTCACACTGCTTTACATCCCTTTCTATGCAGTTTACAGAGTCAGCATATTGCCCCCAACAATCTGGGTCCTCATTTTACCAACCTCGAGAAGATGAAAGGCTGAGTCAACCTTGAGCCAGAGACACTCGAACTGCTGACAGCTGGCAGTCAGCAGAAGTAACCTGCAATTCTGCATTCTCACCACTGCTCCACCAGCGCTCAGAAGAAGAGAGGATTACCCGGTTTTATGCTCTCCTGTCTTACACAGGAAGGAGTTACCATTTGGCAACTTAATAAGAATTATTCCGTCACACTTTATACTAATTATGGCGATAGGTCCTGTTTACTGTGTCATTAAAATAAGAGGGCCAAGATCTTGTGGGGCTTCCAAATGCAGACAGATAGTTAGGTATTAGCAAATTAACTGAACATTGTGGAAGTAGACAGAAGACAGTAGTGGTGATAGATACAGTGGTACCAAGTGGTAGCAACACCAGGAAGAAGGAATATGAAAAACTGGAGAAGTACCAGAGTCTGAAGGAGAAAAAAAATGGAAAGAAAAAGCCAAAGCAATCCCAGGAGAATCTGGACAGAACTGAACACTGGGCACTATCTAACAAAATGAAATTCAATGGTGAAAAAGTAAGGTTCTACATTTAGGCAAGAAAAACCAAATGTATAGTATAGTATAGGGGGTACCTTGCTCAATAGTAGTAACTGTGAGACGGATCTCGGAGTCCTAGTGGAAAATCACTTAAATATGAGCCAGCAGTTTGCTGCAGCTGCCAAAAAAGCCAACACAGTGCTAGGCTGCATTAACAGAGGGATAGAATCAAGATCACACGAAGTGTTAATACCACTTTACAATGCCTTGGTAAGGCCACACTTGGAATATTGCATCCAGTTTTGGTCACCAGATGTAAAAAAGATGTTGAGACTCTAGAAAGAGTACAGAGAAGAGCAACAAAGATGATTAGGGGACTGGAGGCTAAAACATATAAGGAACGGCTGCTGGAATTGGGTATGTCTAGTTTAATGAAGAGAAGGATGAGGACACATGTTAGCAGTGTTCCAATATCTCAGGGCTGCCACAAAGAAGAGGGAGTCAAGCTATTCTCCAAAGAGCCGGAAGGCAGGAAAAGAAGCAACGGATGGAAACCAATCAAGGAGAGAAGAAACCTAGAACTAAGGAGAAACTTCCTGACAGTTACAACAATTAACCAGTGGAACAACCTGCCTCCAGAAGCAGTGAATGTTCCAACACTGGAAATTTTTAAGAAGAGACTGGACAGCCATTTTTCCGAAATGGTATAGGGTTTCCTGCCTGAGCAGGGGGTTGGATTAGATGACCTCCAAGGTCCCTTCCAATTTTTATTTTATTTTATTTATTATTATTATTATTATTATTATTATTATTATTATTATTATTATTATTATTATTATTATTATTATTATTATTATTATTATTATTATTATTATTATTATTATTATTATTATTATTATTATTCCTACAATGGCGGTAGGAACACTCAGGGCTGTGATTTGGGCCTGAGAGGGTGGCTCAAACAGAAGGCCCCAGAATGATATCAGAGCTCTCTGCCAGAAGAATGCAATGCTAGGAACAGTTGGATACTGCACAGAACCCTCCAACTCCCAAGCCTTTGGTAAAGGACCAAGATTGAGGAAGGTACTTACAACCCATAGGAATGAGAAGGGATTTTTTTTTAACTTCCTTATCACCCCTATCAGTTGTATGAGTCTTAAATTAATAATAATGAATT
>NW_015393400.1:21093-23869 GCF_001527695.2 Protobothrops mucrosquamatus | reverse complement strand
TGGGCAGCAGCCATCTTGGAAACATGCACATGCTTGTGGAAATAATGCAAGGGATGGGGTAATGTCTAAAGCCTTCACTTGCCATAAACACCCCAATCAACCAATAGGAAGGCACAACATAAATATGACTCATAGACTAGTCAAAGCACATACAGTATTTCAGTAGGGAGAACTTCCCTGAAGATGGGCTCCAGCATGAGTCTGAAAGCTCAGAAGAATAAACCTCTGGTCCCCGTGACTGACCCAGACTGGATCTTACAATGTTTAAATTTCTTTAACAGGTAAACCAGACACTCAGGAGTCATAAAATCTTACACTAAACACATTTGGAAAAGAACAGCCTATGTTGGTGTTTCTCTGTCAATGTTAGAAGTCTCTAAACCATGAATGCAGAATCAGAATGCTTGCCAGAAAATGAAAACATTAGATCAGTGTTTCTCAACCTTGACAATTTTAAGGCATGTGGACTTCAACTCCCAGCAATGCTGGCTGTGGAATTCTGGGAGTTGAAGTCCACATGCCTTAAAATTGTCAAGGTTGAGAAATACTGCATTAGATATAGTCGATATAGCAGATCATGGTGAAAGATCTCTCATTTGGACAACTGCAATGAGCTCTACATGGGGCTGCCCCTAAAGAGCATTTGGACATCTCAGCTGGTACAGAATGCAGCTGGATGGTTGTAAATGGTTTCGGCTATTCCATATATGTAACACTATTGTTTCAGGGGCTGCATTGGTTAACAGTGTGTTTTCAGGTGTAGTAAAAGTTTAAAGGCCTTGGAAAGTTTAAATGTCATGGACCTGTGTAAACTGGGGAACTATCTTTTTCCAATTATTTCTACCTGTTAATCGGGTCCAGCAGGATGGGCATGCTCCTGGTCACAATACAGATGGCATGTATCAGGAGGAATGCCTTTTCTGCCTCTGAAACACTCTTCTCTCAGGGATTAGGATGGATCTGACCCAGCTGGCCTTTGGGAAGGCCTTGAACACGGGATTATGTGCCCAGGATGGGGGTCTTGAGTGTGCCCTATTTCTTGGCTATGTTGACACTGACAAATTATAATATCTCTTGGCTGTTATTTGTATTTAATTTCTTTAATTATTGTAATTGTTTTTATGACTGTTTGCTGCCCAGAGTCACTGGTTTGAGATGGGCAGCTATACAAAAAACAATGAAATATGCAATGAAATAAGACAGAGAATTGCTGACATATTGTGATTCAGGAAAAAGGAAAGAACAGGGAAAGAGCATTAAAGGAAGTGTTGCTCTTTATATAACTTTATATCACTTTTTCGAAAACATAAAACTCGAAGAATGTATGCTGCATAGAATCACTATGGATGGTAGCATCTGGCCAAAAATAAATATTAGATCTAATGACATGCTGCCTCTCACCTGAATCAAGAAAATTGGCAAAGGTATTCTATTTTTTAAGGCTGCAAACATATCCATATTTAATTGGGGAAAAGTGCCATTGAACTCAATGGGACTTTATTTTTAGGAAGATATGCTTGGAACTACAATGTACAAAATTTCTTTGGATAGATTGTAGGCCTGTTCACCTACTTTTGTTAAACTTCAGCTTGATTAAACAATTGATTGAATAGTCTGCAATTGTCTGTCTTTACTTAGTACAGAAAGTCACACACTATGGTTGATGAAGATTAGTGACTTCCCCAAATGATCATAACATTTTAGATTTTTGTAGTAATCCAGCATCTCTGAGGTTTTCAAGTTAGGGGGAATTTTGTTATATTCCACATTAAGTTTAGCTCTGTTTTCCAATAGTTGACCTGGGTTATTTTTGGTGTCTGTATATATTTTTTAAGTGGGCTCCTTTGTCTGGAGTCAAAGGTATTCTTGATATAGTAGTTTCTGGTAATGAGCTTAAAGTAAGCAGTTCATTTTCTGTACAGTAGTGTAAATTGACTGAATACTTCTGCTCCTTAAAGTAACTTTTGGAACGCAGAATTCTTCTATTCTAACTTGGCAACATGCTTCATTTATGTCTTCTAAGTGTTTTAAAAGAAAATATAGCATATCATGACTTCCATGAACCTTTTAATTCAGATCTATCTTGGTTCCATTTTTTGTTCATAGAAATTTGGAATATTAGAGAAATTCAGACAGTTTCTTAGCTGAACTCTTAGTTTGTCAACAATGCATTTGTGGTGTAAGGAAGAACAATTGCGCTATTTTTAAACCACACTGCCTCATTACTGCAATAAGACTTTTCTTAAATTGTAACTTCCAATTTTGTGCACTCGCTTTTATCACAAAGTCTGAAAGAACACAGAGTTTAAAACATAACCGTTAAGCCACAGATAACACAATGAATTCTATGGGGTCCAGTTGGTGAAAGGGTAGAATTGGAAGAAAAAGCTCTGTCAACATCTAGCATTCTGAAGGAGAGAGAGAGCAGCTAAAAGAAGAATCCAGCATAGACCACCTTCTAGTCCCCCCCCCCATTGTTTACGGATAGATTGAATATTTTGTAGGAAGTTAAATCTGGCAGGTCTGCATATCTATAAAAATCTAATTTATTATACAGACTAGAATACAGAACAATACAGTTGGAAGGCACCTTGAAAGTCCTCTAGTTGAACATCCTGCTCAAGCAGAAGACCCTATACTGTTCTGGATAAATGGCTGCCCAATCTCTTCTTAAAAACCTCAAGTGAGGGAGCACCCACAACTTCTGGAGGCAAGCTGTTCCACTGGTTAATTGTCCTCACTGTCAGGAAATCTCTTAGTTCTAGGTTGGATCTCT
>NW_015393400.1:13567-16847 GCF_001527695.2 Protobothrops mucrosquamatus | reverse complement strand
AGACACGAGTCGAGTGACAGTCAGCTCTCGGTTTATTGGCAAGGCATCAAGTAAATCCGGACTGGCTCTCTGGGCCAGGGGAGCCCTCTTTTATGGGATTCCCCTGGCTTGTAATCACACAATTCCATTGGCTGGCAAGACCCTGTTGCTAGTTAGCCAACCAGCAACGGGCATGAAACTGTATGCAGATGGAGAAAGGACAATCACCCTTAATGGGCGATCAATGGTGAAGGGCAATCACCCTTAATGGGTGGTCAATGGTGAAGGGCAATCACCCTTAATGGGTGATCAGGATATGCATAGGGGATTAAGGGGGGGGGAAATACAAAGAACACAACATTTTGTTTCTAAAGGAATATCTTGATTATGAGCCAAGGGTGTCAGCACTTCTTCTTTTCTGCAAGGCAGGCAGTATTGGAGGCAAACAATTCTGCTCCACCACCAAATAACCCTAGAGTTTCCATGCTTTTCCTCCCCGAATCTCCTCCAAACGAGGAACAACCTGTTGCTTCTCCTGCCATGAACAATGTAGATGGTTGACTCCAGTGGTGGGATTCAAATATGTGAACAACCGGTTCTCTGTGTGGATGCCGCTTCCGGAAGTCAGTTCTGGGCCTGGGCAACAAAAAATTAGCTGCCAAAGTGGTGCAAACCGGCTGAATCCGATCACTGGTTGACTCTGTGGGTAGCTCTTGGTTTGGAAAGGCAACTGAGACCAGAATTGCCTGTTATAGTAGATGTGGTCATAAAGTGAAACATCATGTGACTGCAGCACCTAGAAATAACTGTTCTGGAAGTCACAGCTGCCATCACTAACTGAGCACCAAGAGGTTCTGGTTTAAGTGAATGCTTAGTTTGTCACAATTTATCTTGTGGTGTAAGAAGAAACAATTGCATTGTATTATGAGCCACACTGCCTCATTACTGCAATAACATTCTTCTTGGTTTTCAAGAGTGTTGTGGACTCACTTTTATCGGAAAATCCACTGAAAGGACACAGGGATAAAAACATAACTGTGGAGCCACGGAGAATACACAGAATGAAAGGAAAGGACAGGGAAGGGTCATTGAGGGTTTTTTGACTTTTTATATCACTTTTTCTAAAACAGTAGAGGTACCTAAGTTTCATAGAATCAAAGGAATGGTAGCATCTGGCTACAAAAACAAATTAGGTCTAATGATGCTGCCGCTCACCTGAATCAGGAAAGTTGGCAAGGCCATTCTTGATACAGCAATTTCTGGTAATGAGCTTAAAGTAAGCAGTTTATCTTCTGTACAACAGCATAAATTGATCGAATCCTTCTGCTCCTTAAAGGAAATTTTGGAATGCAGAATGCATCCATTCTAACTTGACAACATGCACCATTTCAAACTTCTATTACATTTTTTTTAAAAAAATAAAGCAGATCATGTTTTCTATGTCCTTAATTCAAATCCTGCTTTGTTCCATTTTTTGTTCTTAGAGCTTTGGAATATTTCAAGGAATCCAGTCCTATTTACTGAGGAGAGGCTGTGGTTTAACTGAACACTTGGTTTGTCAACAGTGTATGTTGTGGTGTGAGGAAAGAACAATTACACTATTTTTAAACCACACTGCCTCATTATTGCAATACATTTTTTATTGCAGCTTCCAGTTACTCACCTCGATCACAAAGCCCACTGAAAGGACACAGAGATAAAAACATAACTGTGGAGCCACGGAGAACACACAGAATGAAAGAAAGAATGATTCAATGCTATGCTCCAGCTGGTGAAGGAATAGAGTGTGAAGAATAGGCTCTGAGTGTCAGCATCTAGGGTACTGAATGAGAAGGGCTGAAGAAACAATGCAGTTGAATTTCTTGTAGGAAACTAAATCTGGCAAGCCCACAAATCTATAGAAATATAATTTATTACTTATTGTAAAAACGTGCTGTTCTTTCTTATGAGAAACTAGTTCTTATTCCAATTAGTATTTGAAACTCTGCATCTCTTCATATGAAAATTAATTCTGAAATTGACTTGGTCCACAAATACGATGTGACCTCTATTGACTGGAATGGTAGTTGGCAATCAAATTAGTTAGGAGAAACACAGAGACTTCCTTGTACAGAATATAAATGGATTGATGCCGTATAGAGGAGGAACTAAGCTTGTTTTCTCTTTCTCTCAGAGGCAGGACCAGAACCATTGAGTTGAAAATGCAAGGAATCTGATTCAGATGAAATATAAGAAAGGGTTTTCTGTTGGCAAGAGCATATATCAGTGTAAATAGTGGTTACTTCAGTATGATTCTCTTCACAGGTTCTCCTTAGTCTGGGTGGACGTTTGTCTGATATGCTTCAGCAGTTCCTGCTTTGAGCAGCAGCTCGAACTAGGTGACCTGATAGATCCTTTCCAACTCTGATTCTAGATAATAAAAAATATTCTCTTCAACTTTTCTACCGATTGGTGGGGAGAAGGGGAAGGTAGTTGAATACGCAGGTTCATGTTAGTGACTATGGACATGCAAATATTGTAAAGAAATAACAATAAGAAAATTGAAAACAACAAAGCTGGAGGGAAATGAAAGATTGATTGATGGACACACTTCAGCAACAGACAATTCCATATCCAATTGTATCCAGAAAGGAGAGATTTCATCACCAAAGTAGTTAAGGCAATGATGGCGAACCTTTTAGAGACCGAGTGCCAAAACTGCAACCCCAAACCCACTTATGCATCATCGGGTGCCGGGTGGGTGTGGCCCATTGGCTGGGTGTGGCCCATTGGCTGGGTGTGGCTGCGGTGGTAACGGTAGACTGGGTGGGTCTAAATAGTTCAATCAATAAATTCCAACTTTGCAATATTTTTTTTTCCCTGCGAGAAGTTGAAATTGACTGATTGAACCTTGGGGGGGGGGGCACACGGCGGCGGAGGCCTAAAGCGAAAAGGTTTTATAAAACCCTAGGACTGGGGTAACGGCACGCATGCCCACAGAGAGGGCTCTGAGTGCCGCCTCTGGCACCCGTGCCATAGCTTCGCCACCACTGAGTTACGGTATGCATATATAGCCTGGAAGGACAGGAGAAAGCTTTGAGGCCTCAACTTTAGCATCTACTGCTGCAAAGAGTCCAAGAGTAATTGTTTTTATGACTGTTTGCTGCCCAGAGTCACTGGTTTGAGATGGGCAGCTATACAAAAAACAATGAAATATGCAATGAAATAAGACAGAGAATTGCTGACATATTGTGATTCAGGAAAAAGGAAAGAACAGGGAAAGAGCATTAAAGGAAGTGTTGCTCTTTATATAACGTTATAT
>NW_015393400.1:9513-10665 GCF_001527695.2 Protobothrops mucrosquamatus | reverse complement strand
TAGCTGAACTCTTAGTTTGTCAACAATGCATTTGTGGTGTAAGGAAGAACAATTGCGCTATTTTTAAACCACACTGCCTCATTACTGCAATAAGACTTTTCTTAAATTGTAACTTCCAATTTTGTGCGCTCGCTTTTATCACAAAGTCTGAAAGAACACAGAGTTTAAAACATAACCGTTAAGCCACAGATAACACAACGAAGTCTATGGGGTCCAGTTGGTGAAAGGGTAGAATTGGAAGAAAAAGCTCTGTTAACATCTAGCATTCTGAAGGAGAGAGCGAGCAGCTAAAAGAAGAATCCAGCATAGACCACCTTCTAGTTCCCCCCCCCCATTGTTTACGGATAGATTGAATATTTTGTAGGAAGTTAAGTCTGGCAGGTCTGCATATCTATAAAAATCTAATTTATTATACAGACTAGAATACAGAACAATAAAGTTGGGAGGCACCTTGAAAGTCCTCTAGTTGAACATCCTGCTCAAGGAGAAGACCCTATACTTTTCTGGATAAATGGCTGCCCAATCTCTTCTTAAAAACCTTAAGTGAGGGAGCACCCACAACTTCTGGAGGCAAGCTGTTCCACTGGTTAATTGTCCTCACTGTCAGGAAATCTCTTAGTTCTAGGTTGGATCTCTCCTTGATAAGTTTCTATCCATTGCTTCTTGTTCTGCCTTTAAGTGTTTTGAAGAATAGGTTGACCCCTCGTCTCAGTGATAAGCCCCTCAAATTTTAAAAGTCTGCTATCATGTCACCCTTAGTCCTTGTCTTCATTAGAGTAGACATACCCAGTTCTTTACAACCATTCATTCTATGTTTTAGGCTCCGGCCTCAATAATTTTTGTTGCTTTTCTCTGTACTCTTCCTAGTGTCTATGGAGATCCTCAATCATCCAGGTTATGGTTGTTGCAAAAGTGCTTTTCCAAAAGGCAATTGAACTTTCCTGATTTTTTTTCCCCTTGCAAATGTTTCTCTTCTCATTTAACAAGCTTCTTCAGTTCTGACTGTCAGGAATTAAGCTAAACAGTCATAGCCAAAGGGGTCTTTGACTCCCTTAGACTACATTTCAGTATCTTGTACCTATTCAGGTATGACTTTTTGTTGGAATTCATTGTTGGATTGCATTTCTATGTAACAACTACAATAGTATTCAG
>NW_015393400.1:5181-6831 GCF_001527695.2 Protobothrops mucrosquamatus | reverse complement strand
TTGTTGTTGTTGTTGTTGTTGTTGTTGTTGTTATTGTTATTGTTATATCACACATACATTGGCATGTATTACTAATATTATGTTAGTATATGTCAATAACAGGAGATAAGAATTAAACATTGGTTAATGATATCATATAAATCAGGAGAATGTTTCTCATAGTAGCATAAGCACTTCTGCATATAGCATAATTTCTGAACCATTAACATATTGGCACTAGAACCCTCCCCAACATCTGCCTTGCATGTCTATATCTATAACTAGGAACTCATCCCCATTCAGATGTATTCAAATATGAAATTCTATCATCTGCTGTCTGACATGGGAAACAATCACACATTTTGTTTCTAAAGGAATATCTTGATTATGAGCCAAGGGTGTCAGCAATTCTTCTTTTCTGCAAGGCAGGCAGTATTGGAGGCAAACAATTCTGGCTCCACCACCAAAAAACCCCAGAGTTTCCATGCTTTTTCTCCCCCAATCTCCTCCAAACGAGGAACAACCTGTTGCTTCTCCTGCCATGAACAATGTAGATGGTTGACTCCAGTGGTGGGATTCAAATATGTGAACAACCGGTTCTCTGTGTGGATGCCGCTTCCGGAAGTCAGTTTTGGGCCTGGGCAACAAAAAATTAGCTGCCAAAGTGGTGCGAACCGGCTGAATCCGATCACTGGTTGACTCTGTGGGTAGCTCTTGGTTTGGAAAAGCAACTGAGACCAGAATTGCCTGTTATAGTAGATGTGGTCATAAAGTGAAACATCATGTGACTGCAGCACTTAGAAATAACCGTTCTGGAAGTCACAGCTGCCATCACTAACTGAGCACCAAGGGGTTGCGGTTTAAGTGAATGCTTAGTTTGTCACAATTTATCTTGTGGTGTAAGAAGAAACAATTGCATTGTATTATGAGCCACACTGCCTCATTACTGCAATAAGATTCTTCTCAGTTTCCAAGAGTGTTGTGGACTCACTTTTATCAGAAAGTCCACTGAAAGGACACAGGGATAAAAACATAACTGTGTAGCCACGGAGAATACACAGAATGAAAGGAAAAGACAGGGAAGGGTTACTGAGGGTATTGTGGCTTTTTATATCACTTTTTCTAAAAAAATAGAGGTACTTAAGTTTCATAGAATCATAGGATTGGTAGCATCTGGCTACAAAAACAAATTAGGTCTAATGATGCTGCCACTCACCTGAATCAGGAAAGTTGGCAAGGCCATTCTTGATACAGCCATTTCTGGTAATGAGCTTAAAGACCATTTCATGTCTATTAAGTTTTTAAAAAGAAAATAAAGCAGATCATATTTGCTATGCCCTTAATTCAAATCCTGCTTTGTTCCATTTTTTGTTCTTAGAGCTTTGGAATATTTCAAGGAATCCAGTCCTATTTACTGAGGAGAGGCTGTGGTTTAACTGAACACTTGGTTTGTCAACAGTGTATGTTGTGGTTGAGGAAAGAACAATTACACTATTTTTAAACCACACTGCCTCATTATTGCAATACTTTTTTATTGCAGCTTCCAGTTTCTCACCTCGATCACAAAGCCAACTGAAAGGACACAGAGATAAAAACATAACTGTGGAGCCACGGAGAACACACAGAATGAA
The DNA here is from genome assembly GCF_001527695.2 of Protobothrops mucrosquamatus. Lineage (NCBI taxonomy): Eukaryota > Metazoa > Chordata > Lepidosauria > Squamata > Viperidae > Protobothrops > Protobothrops mucrosquamatus. The sequence goes on along the minus strand of NW_015393400.1, from coordinate 5,221 downwards.
AGAAAGAATGATTCAATGCTATGCTCCAGCTGGTGAAGGA
>NW_015393400.1:0-1896 GCF_001527695.2 Protobothrops mucrosquamatus | reverse complement strand
GTTGGTGGGCTCTCTGCTGCTGGGCAGTGGAGGCTGGTAGTGCCCCCTGCTGCTGCAGGCCTCCCAATGGTGACTGTGCAAGTGGGGTTTGTAGTGGTGTATTCTGCTGTTGGACTGCAGGGGGTGGTGATGCCCTCTGCTGTTGTAGGCCCCTCAATGATTGCTGGACATGCTGGGCCTCCCCCATCTGCAAGCTGACTGGCTGTAGTTCTGTCTGTTGCCTCACTTCAAGCTGCCGTAAGGCCTCTATCAGCTGTGGTAAGCTCAGTTGGTGCTGATTAAGCTACACTGCCCATTGCTGGAAAGGCCTCAATTTGGGATTCCCTCCGTCTTCAGGACTGTGACTCACCATTTCTTCTGGCGAGGCTGTGTGGCTTTCTCCAGAGCCTACCCTCGGCTTATCGCAGTCTGGCCTCGCTCCCAGCTGGGAATTCTGCCAGATTCCTCTATCCCCCAGCTTGTCGGCTGTCGCTCCCCCCCCCCCCCGGGAAACTGCAGCAGCCAGGAGGAGGCTGGTCTCAGACAATTTCTTCTCCTTCATGTCAAAACTTCCCCGAATCTTTACCAGTACCTCTCAAACTTCGAGGCAGTGGATGGGGTTCGGGACCCCAGATTGTTTTAGAATGAGATTGGACCTAAACATGATGTCATGTGTCTGATTAACGAAACACTTAAAAGGACTTTCAGGCATATTTTCTCCTAAAAACATTTATTAAGGTTATAGAGACGTCAGAACTGCATGGAGGAAATGCTTAGGTCTGCTTCTCTTCCGTTACACATATACATTCCAAGCATTTCCCTCTCCCTTATTTTGGGGTCATGGTTCACATCTTCCAATCAACTTGGAAGATGTCATTTACTTCCGGTTTCTTTCTCCCGGGCTATCATTATTCTCCTCCCTCTTTCCCAGTTGCTGGTTTAACTATATAATTACCAGACAGTTCTGCACATTGTCAAAGCAAGAATATACAGTATTTGCAGCGTTTACTCTGTATAACTAGAGAAGAAGGCATTACTACATTTAGCCCTGTCCCTCTCCTTGAGCAAACAAATTAATGTTTAAATTGATTCTTGTTCTTGTTAATATTTATTTTAAAAGATATGATATTCTACCATAGATGGATTTTGTAAAACTTTCAAGCAGAATATGTTACCTGTTCTTGGCACCACAGCAGAGTCAGTAACCCTCTAGATCAGGGTTCCCCAACCTTTCCCGTTTGGTGTCCCATAGGGAAAGGGAGGAGCAGGAGGTTCTAGTCCCACCAGCAAAAAAACAGAGTTTCCCTACTTTGCCTTCCCCAATCTCTTTTAAATGAAGAGCAGCCAGTTGCTTCTCCTGTCATGAACAATGTAGTTGGTTGACTCTATGGGTAGTACTTGGTTTGTGATGGCAACTGAGATGAGAATTGCCTGTTCTGATTGACATAGTCATACAGTGAGATGTTGTGTGACTACAACATCTAGAAATGACAGTTTTGGCAGTCACAGTTGCCATCATTAAGTGAAGACCAAGAGGAAACTCCAGAAAAGAAATAATACAGTCCCAACAACCAACCCCTATGAGCCCTCCTAGACTCCATTCCACTACCGAGTACCTAAGCAGATATGTTTTCTTTTTCTTTCAAAGGCTGACTGCTCAATTCCAAACACAGCCATTTCCCCTCAGTCTTTTTTTTTTTTTTTTGGTAACACCAAACAATAAAACAGACTTGCAGGCATTTTTGGGACTCTTAAACTTCTATGCTGTCTTTTTAAAACAGAAGGCAACAGTAGCGGAGCCGCTCCACCGACTTTTGGGAAAGGCGACCACATGGACCTGGGGCCAGAGGGAAGCACGAGCTTTCGCAGCTGTTAAGGACCTGCTCACGTCATCCAGCGTCCTAATTCAGCACTCGG
>NW_015393399.1:10276-14570 GCF_001527695.2 Protobothrops mucrosquamatus | reverse complement strand
TTTACAATCACTTTCACTGTTTGTTTATAATATATTGTTTTAATCATATTTATAAAGTTTTGTCCAAAGTCCATTATTTTTAATTGTTGGATCATAAATTGCCAGGAAACATTATCAAATGCCTTTTGAACATTTAAAAATATTAGTGCCAATTGTTTCCCTGGATGCAATTCATAATATTCCAATATATTCATTATAACTCTTAAATTATTTTTAATTTGTCTCTTTGGTAAAAAACCATTTTGATCTGAATGTATAAATTCAGTTAAAAATCTTTTCAGGCTCTCCGCTATTATTGAAGTAAAAATTTTATAATCCACATTTAGTAATGATATCGGTCTGTAATTTTTTAATCTGTGTCAAATCTGAATCTTCTTTTGGTATTAAAGTAATATTTGCTTCTAGGACAGAATTTCCATTGCTAAGCAAGGTGTTGTTGTTAAGTGAGGTGTGCCCGATTTTCTGGCCTTATTACAATTGTCAAGCAAATCAATAGCAATAGCACTTAGACCTATATACCACTTCACGATGCTTCACAGCCCTCTCTAAGTGGTTTACAGAGTCAGCCTATTGCCCAAAAATCTGGGTCCTCATTTTACTGACCTCGGAAGGATGGAAGGCTAAGTCAACCTTGAGCCGGTCAGGATTGAACTGCTGGCAGTGAGCAGTGAGTTAGCCTGTGAGTTAGCCTGCAATACTGCAGGGAAGGTCACACATGGCAATCATATGACCCCAGGATGCTCAATCATAATAAATAATACCGAGTGCTTGAATTATCATCACATCACTATGGGGATGCTATAAATGTGAGGACTGGTGATAATTCAATTTTTCAGTTCTGTTGTAAATTGAGGACTACCTATGCAGTAGTTTTCCAGCAGATGGGTTCCAGAAGCAGTTGTACTACCATCAGAGAGGGAGTCAAGCTATTCTCCAAAGCGCCTGAAGGCAGGACAAGAAGCAACGGATGGAAACTAATCAAGGAGAGAAGCAACGTAGAACTAAGGAGAAACTTCCTGACAGTTAGAACAATTAACCAGTGGAACAACCTGCCTCCAGAAGCGGTCAATGCTCCAACACTGGAAGTTTTTAAGAAGAGACTGGACAGCCATTTGTCCGAAATGGTATAGGGTTCCTGCCTGAGCAGGGGGTTGGACTAGATGACTTCCAAGGTCCCTTCCAACATCATCATTATTATTATTTTATTAATTTATTTTATTTTATTTTATTATTTTATTTTATTTTATTTTATTTTATTTTATTTTATTTTATTTTATTTTATTTTATTTTATTTTATTTTATTTTATTATTTTATTTTATTTTATTTTATTTTATTTTATTATTTTATTTTATTTTATTTTATTTTATTATCATTATCATTATAAATCTAATAGCTATTTATCCCCGTGTCTTCCATTAATTGGTCCACCCTTTTTTTAAGTCAACCAAGCTGGTAGCCAGCACATTTGTTTGCTTATTTTATTGCATTAGTGACTTGGATGCAAATCTTTAGAGGAATTATCTTCATTCCTGCCCACATGCAAAGATCAGTGTTAGGAATTCTTTTTTCTTGCACTACATATGTTACATAAACTACATTTGCTGGTCAGTACAAGAAGGTACATCGGTGGCCTCAATACTGTGATCTTGCTTCTAAGACAGATTTACCTGACTCCCGGTGTAGGTGTTTAATTGAATATGACATAACTTCAAAAGCTTCCTTTGAGAGAATTTGCAATTGGTATATCTTTTCTATGCAGTTTTACAAGATGTTCCAAAAAATGATAAGACAGCTCTTAAAATTCAAATGAGCCATGATCAGTAGCATTTGGCATTTATAAAGTTTGTGGAAAGTGCAGATTAAAACGCTTTACTAGTTTATGTGTAATTTGCAATACTGTATGTAAGTTTATAAAGAGAATGACTTTTCCTCTCAATCATCTTTTCATCTCAGTTTCTTCCTTTACTTTCTGCATTATGTACAGAAGATTCGCAAATAGTTGCTTAATGCCACCCTCTAGTGGAAACTAATTTATAGATCTGAGGTGTTTAATACCAAACAGGTTGGATGCACCTGTGACAATTTCATTTATATTGGCCATTGATTTCATTCCAAATTCATAATCAATGGCAATATGTTCATTTGTGTATGATACAACAGTAGATTAAAGATGTCATCTCTCTGATATATATTATCCACTCTCTTTTTGATACATTGGTACACATGCACAAGCTATTTAAATTAAGGACACACTCAAATTTCATTAGCAAATATGTACAAAAACCCAAAAGAAAAATATGCTTTATACCATTTTCTAAAATAGCTGCAAGAGCTGCCCAGCTCTTGCAGCTACTCCCGGACTGCGCATGCGTGGAGAGGGGGAGGGGAAGGAGCCCAGCAATGGCGTGCGTGCCCACAGGGACGGCTCTGCGTGCCGCCTGTGGCACGCATGCCATAGGTTCGCCACCACTGGTCTATACATAGCAAAGCAATTTGCTTTAACTGTGGAAGAGAGCAGCTATTTGTCTGCCTCTCTGAAAATAAGAGTAAGCCGACTTGATAGTTCTCAATTCTGCCTTAAATGAAACATGTAGGCTGAGGTGAAACCCTTGAAAAATTGAGATTTAGTAATAGCATGATGAATATAGTCTCTTGAGCGTGTCGCTGTTCCTGTGAGTAATGTAATGGTGAAGGCACTTTTTGTATGCAAAATGTGTTGGCAGAAACAGATTTGCAATCTTCTGTACCACTGAAATGAGTCAGTTACTGTGGTTACCTGATCTGATAATGCACCTAGGAAGGGAATGTGGGATGCGATTAGAATCTTAGTCCTGTGATCTTCCATAGTACTTTGTGATACATGTAGGGTGTTTTTTCTCCATATATCCCCTGAAAATGCTGTAAAAAAAGCGGAATTTCTACTTACACTTTTGAACTTTAAAAGTCGGGTTGATTGAGCTCCTGATTTATACCTGCCTTTCATGCGTATTGGGAGCCGAATAGTTGATTAAGATGGCAAAAGAAAGTTCTTTCACTAGGAAAAAAACCCAAGGAAATTGAGTTCAATATCCCTGCTCATTAGAAAGAAGCATGCTCAACATTACAAGACAAGATAGAAAGACCTGCGTATGGATTAGAGAACAAATGAAAGTATGTGATATCATCAAGAGAGTAAAAGAATTGAAAAGGAAATGGGCTGGTCACAAAGCAAGAAGAACTCATGGCAGGTGGACCAAGGCAGTCACAGAATGGATCCCATTTGATAAAAAGCATCTACAAAAGGGACCTAAAACACGATGGATCGACAACAAGCAAGTATTGCGGGCCGAATTGGCAAAAAAAAAGAAAGAAAGAAAAGCTCAGGACTGTATTGGTTGGAAACACGCAGAAGAGGCCTTCATCCTTCAGTGGATAGACAGTGGCTAAAATGATGATGATACTGCTCATTAAAGAAAGATTAATTGAAGTAGGTTGCTCTGGCTTGATCTTGGGTTTGTGAAGTTAGAGAGAAGCAGTGATCTATGTAAATCTTTGTCTTCTCACCTTTCATAACTTTATATCAGGTTCCCCAATCTTTGCCATCCAGTTGTCATTCATTTTAGTTGTAATATAATAATAATAATAATAATAATAATAATAATAATTGACTAATGGTGAATAATTGACTAATGGTGAATTATTATTATTATTATTATTATTATTATTATTATTATTATTATTATTATTATTATTATTATTCACCATTAGTCAATTGCAAAAGGCGGCCTTACTAGGAACTGCTTCCATCCTGCGACGATATCTGTAATACCATCAAACATCCACATCTGCCAGGTCCTTGGGAAGGACTCGATAGGTAGACAAAAATGCCAAATCCAGTCTGAACATCTGGCTGACTGTGCGATGATTAATAATAATAATAATAATAATAATAATAATAATAATAATAATAATAATAATAATGGAGTTGGAAGGGGCCATTGAGGTCTTCTAGTCCAACCCCCTGCTCAGGCAGGAAACCCTATACCAGTGGAAGCTAATCAAATTGCCCTGAGTTCTATAATCTGCATTCTAATATCCAGTATTTGTGTCCTGCATGGTCTCCAGATGCCTTGTTTGTTTTTCTTTGCAGCCAAAAGGCAACTCTTAATGTTGATGCTTACTTAACCTCAGCCTCAAAGGTTATTTAAAGAGAACTTTGAAACAGGCTGGACTGGACTGCTTTTAACATTGTAAAATTCAACATTGCTTTTGGAAGTTTTAGTACTCTTGTATTTGGACTTCTGTATATTACCT
>NW_015393399.1:5162-8507 GCF_001527695.2 Protobothrops mucrosquamatus | reverse complement strand
ATGGTTATTTCAGCAAGCAGGACTGGCCTAAGGGGAAATTTTTTAGTGGGGTTCTTAAACATTTTTAATTAATTATAGCCAATTTAAATATTTCTTTTTAACCAAGTTTTAAGGGGTGTCTTGGGGTGTATTTGTATTTTATTGGTTGTTAGCCGCCCTGAGTCCGTAAGGAGAAGGGCGGGGTAAAAGTTTAACTAATTAATAAATAAATAAATAAATAATTTATGATGAGATTTTATTCCAAGACAAGACATTGCATCAAATCACTTGCTTCACGAGCATATTCTGACATATGTTTGATACCTTGTGCATCGAAATGCAGAACATGGGACTTGACACCACATGACAAAAAGGAATGATAATTTTTACAAATTTCTGGCTAAACATTTTATTTATTACTATAGAATTTGTTTTTTGAGGCAAACTAATCTATTACTTTGGACTTCCCTGATTTCCTGCACGATTACAACTGTAAATTCAGACATTGTGGGGAAGACGGAACTTTACTCTTAGCTGGGGTGGGCAATAATTTTTCCAAGGAGCCACATGAGAAACCGGGTCTCTTGTGGAGGGCGGCGCCAAAAACTCCTGGCTGTGCTCCACCCACTTACTCGCAAAGCCGCCCTTTGACTGAGGAGGTGGATGGCCAAACTGCAGTTCCCTCACCATTGCCACTGCCCATCAGGTCACTCCAGTGAGGGGTGAGCCCTCCCCTTGCTTTCTCGTGGCTGCCAGCTGATTGAAGGAGTGCCCAGCGACAACTGGACTTGGCCTCGGCTTCTTCTCCCCCCCCCTGCGGTGTGCTTTTTTTACATATAGTTTCTAACTGATGTCACATGGACTGGACAGGGACAAAGGGCTGGATGGACCCGGGACTATAAAATGCCCAGGTCTGCTCATAGCTGAGATTCATGGATTTCATGGATGCGAACAAGACAGCAATTATAAAATGTAATTAATGTTGCATTATTCTATACTTTCAGCTTTTATTTTTTTATTGTAATTTTTTGGTTTTTAATTTTTAGTTGGATTCTTATTTTATAACCTGCTTTCAAAAGTCTGAAGGGAAAGAATTCATATGCAATATGTCTAATTTGATTTATCAGTAGTTTCTTCAAGGTCTAAAGAGGGGATGTTGTTTTCCACTATAAAGTATCAAACCATTATTTGATTTTGTTCAGGTTTATTTTCATCAATCCTCACAATATCCCACCTAAGTCTGTAATGAGAATACACAATCTGTATTCAGATAGTCTTTGACTTATGACCACTTGTTTAGCAACCATTTGAAGTTGCAGTGGCACTGAAAAAAATGATTTGCAACTTACAATTGGTCCTTTCACTAATGACTATCATAATGTCTCCATGATCACATGATCATGATTCGGGCAGGTGGCCATTGGCATGTATTTACATTGGTTGTTGTTTCCCAGGGATGTGATTACAACGTTCCCAGCTGGCTTCTGAGGAAGTCAAAGAGGAAATTGGCAGGGAAGGTCATAAATCGCCATCACATGATGTCTCACTTAAAAACTATAGAAAAATGTTGTAAAATTGGGGACAGTCACGTGATGCCTCACTTTAATGACCTCATTGCTGAAAGACGAATTTTCTAGTCCCGCCTGTGGTCATAAGTTGAGAACTACCTGTATCAATGTTTTTATTTTATTATATCATTATAATTCTTTGGAAACCATAGCCCTACTTCGACATTTGCTTGCACCTGGATTAAAAAAGACATAGATTTCTAAGGTTTGGCTGCTTCCTTTATAACTTATATTACAAATTTAAAATATGAAATTAGAAAAACAGTCATGCTTATTTTCTGCTAACATTCTATTTGTTTTACTCCGAGCTTTCCTTATTAAGTTTGGCTTTAAAAATATTACTCTATTATAACTGTAAAAATATTCCTTCTGCTTGAAGCACTTTTTCTTGGAAAGTCCCTTTTTTCAACTGATGTTGTTTTTCTCCTTATAAATAGGGCCCAGTCATGGAAGAGCTGATATGGGAACAGTACACAGTGACCTTACAAAAGGTAGTATGTTGTTTATTTATAATTTTATAATAGCTTTTTTGCACTGAATATCTCCTATCAATTGACAAACAAGATACGTCCCAATTTTAATGACAGTTGCTTTTCAATAATAAAATATTTTAACCTCGATGAGTATGCTGTTTAAACATTTTTAAACAAGACCCTCGTTTATTTACACAAATAATTTCCTTTGCAACTCTAGCAATTCATTTTTCTAGAGCTACTAAAAATACCTAGAATTCAAAAAATAACAGCAATCTTTTTTTAAAGGTTCAGTTCTCTATAGCCCAAGGTAGTAGCGCAGTTTAAAATGTCACTAAACCTCTGGGCTTTTCCAGCACTCAGTTTTGATTATCAGGAAGGAAATGTTTTGAAAGAAATTAGATTCTTTGGAGCATATAGGAGTCCAGTTTCCAGGACTGCAACTTTTTGTAAAGGCTACTGTTCCCCAAAGTCATCAAAGTTGCCTTCCTTTGCTACAAAAGGACAACAGTCCCAGTCACGCAATGCTTTTAAAACCACAACAGTGGTAGTACGAAAAGAGCAGTTTGGTGTAGTGTTAAGGCACCAGGCTAGAAACCAGGAGATGTGTATTCTAGTCCCACTTTAGGCATGAAGCCAGCTGGATGATCTTGGGCCAGCCTTTCTCTCTCTCAGCTCTAGGAAGAAGGGCATGGCAAAGCACTTGCCAAGAAAACTGCAGGAACCAATCCAGACATTTGCCAAGAATCAAGAATGACTTGAAGGCACAAATTAAAATTAAAAAATGGTGATGAGCAGCCCTTTCCTCTTATAAATTACACTGTGACATAAGCACTTGGCTTTGGTGTATACAGCTGCTGTCTTTTTTACTGAGCAGCAATATATGTAAAGGCCTCCAGCATGCAGATAAACCTGTTTGCTCAAACCACGTTTTTTGTCATTGATTTCACAATGAGGCTTATGGAAGGGAAGGACTGCTCAGAGGCCTTGAAACTGAACTGTGCACGGATTATCCAAGAAACGCCAAACAATTATTCACTCCTTTGCCGTGATCAATACAGAATACTGAAACAATTTTATTTCCATCTATTAGTTTTACTGTCTAAAATGGAAAGTTTCGATCCGATCATTTCTTAAAGAGAATGGTGGAATGGGCCCCGATTTAAATTCCAAAACTTAAATGAAGGGTTTAAAAAATAATTACACCCAACAAACGAGAATATAGTTTTCCTCTAACTGATACCAATGTAAGATGGTCCCACGCAAAGTCGCAAGAAGGGACTTTCTAACACATTTACTTATGCAGAGGCTTGGTAAGGCTGAAA
>NW_015393399.1:0-1377 GCF_001527695.2 Protobothrops mucrosquamatus | reverse complement strand
CTTGGTGCTCTCTGAACTTGGTAGTTTTCTTGCAGACATTTTATTACCAAACTAGGTGATATCATTGGTGCACTGACAATGAAACGTCTGCAAGAAAACCACCAGGCTCAGAGAGCCCCAAGGATCCCATAGTTCAACACTGAACTACGAATAATCTATCAGTAGAAAGTATATATTTGTAAGCCAAACCCAATAGGATCAGTGTAATTCTGCTGTAGGTCCGCATGCCCAGTACAGAAGAAAAATTTTACACACTTTCTCTATAGTGTTTCTTGGGTATTAAAGGCCAAAGGGGACGATCTGAGAGTAATACAGGAGTAAACAGCTGCATGGGGTCTTTTCCTATATGGACACTTGCATTTGTGGCAGAATTTGGCAGATCCCGGTATTTTCAATCAGAATAGAATTAATGTTGGTCTTATTTTTTTAAAAAATTAATTGCTCACTTTTTCCCCCAGAGAGAATGACAGAGTGATGATGGTTAATGGCACACCCATGGAAAATGTGGCCCATGCATTTGCTGTGCAGCAACTAAGAAAAAGTGGGAAAATGGCCGTCATTGTAAGTTTATCATGGTTTATTTATTTATTTGTGACAGAGAGAGCTTCAGTTTGGCCTAGCGGTTAAGGTGATAGCGTCGAAACCAGGAAACTCTGAGTTCTAGTCCTACCTTAGGCCTGAAAGCCTTGTGAGTGACTTTGGGCCAGTCACTCTTCCTCAGCCCATCTCACAGAGCTGTTATAGTGAAGAAAATAGGAGGAGAAAGGAGGATTATGTACATTCACTGCCTTGAGTTTAATTATAAAGTAATAAAAATGGAATAAAAATCTAATACATAAATAAAAGCTGTGCAGGACTGAAAGATAAGATGATAAGATAACCTTTATTGTCATTTTTTTTTATTGTGGGCACAACGGCACACATCAAAAATGAAATTTAGTTGCCCCGTCTCAAAGTGAAATACATACATGACACACATCGAAACATGCTGTATACAACATATGTATAAACCCACTCCCCTACATATACATAACAAATAAACATTAAATACTGTCCATCTTGAATATAGAATGGAAGTAGGAAGCTTGAGAGTTCACAAGGTTAATGCTGTATGGAGTGAAACTATGGTTGAATCTGCATACAACCATGTATTCATGGAGAAATATGAGTGTTGGCAATGCAGCTGGTTCCAAAGTATTCAAAAATGCAGAGTATGTAAATCAGGACACAGGCATAGTTTGCTTCTGTTAACTATTCTTTGATTTGTCCTGTGTTTAAACTTTTCCTAGCAGAACTGGGAAAGGGCTGTGGTCCTCAGAAAATCCATCACCAATTGGTCAAAGCAAGATTGGGCAATTTAATGTGTTGTACACAGTC
>NW_015393398.1:23787-27198 GCF_001527695.2 Protobothrops mucrosquamatus | reverse complement strand
CCTTCTCTTCATTAAACTAGACACACCCAATTCCTGCAACTGTTCGTCATATGTTTTACCCTCCAGTCCCCTAATTACCTTTGTTGCTCTTCTCTGCACTCTTTTTGGAATCTCAACATTTTTTTTTATGTCATAGGGACCAAAACTGGATGCTATATTTTAGGCGTGGTCTTAACAAGAGATTATAAAGTAGTACTAATGCTTGAAGTGATCTTGAGTCCATTGTTCTGCTAATGAGCCTTGGACTGCTAAGACTAAAGTTTACCATTGTAGAAAGAAAAATCTTCATCAGGGTCCAGTCCAAGCTGGGAATAAACAACATGGAGACTGCTTTAGAAAGAAGGTTGTAGTTTATTGAAGAGGAGAGCCAGACAGAAAGATGGCTCTGGAAAAAAGGAGACTACATGGAGCAGAGCGGTGGGCTTTTATACCTTCTGGGCCTCTTGAGGTTGTTTCCTGTTCCTGTTTGAGGCTTTGTATTTCCTGTGTCATGTACTTTGACCTGAGTCTGCATTTGCCCTTTTGGTATTGGTGGGTTAATATCCTATTATGGCTCCTGTCCTTAGAATTTGGGTGGGGGGTATGTAGATTTTAGGTGTCTTTGTCTTCCTAATTTCTAGCTTCCTGGCTCCAACCTTCCTGAATGGATTATTACATCTGCATTTCTAAAAGCTGGTTTCTGCTGAGTTGTCTGGATCATCTGGCTATCCCTACAATTTTTGCAGCCAAATTCAAAAGCCCCCGCTTAAAGGAACAAGCTGTAAACTTTCCCAAAGGAGATTCTTTCAATATAATATATACTTATTTTGGTGCTTATTCTGGTGCTTTGGAAAATATAAACGCCAAAATGAGCAGAACAAGAAACAATGGATGGAAACTAATCAAGGAGAGACCAAACCTGGAGTTAAGGAGAAACTGCCTAACACTGAGAACAATTAACCAGTGGAACGGCTTGCCTCCAGAAGTTGTGGGTCCTTCATCACTGGAGGTTTTTAAGAAGAGACTGGACAGCCACTTATCTGAAATGGTATAGGGTCTCTTGAGCAGGGGGTTGAACTAGAAAACATCCAAGGTCCTTTCCAGCTCTATTCTATTCTTCTACTACTACTATTTTCTTAATTTGGATCCAAAGAATTCTCAGAAAACCTAAGAACTTGCAGATGGGGGAACCGAATGTATCTGAATCCATTGACCGGCTCCTTATTTCTTGATAGGAAAACAAAATTAGATTGTTCATTTCGTTGGGTTGCTCCAAGCAGCCCCTTCAGAAATTTGATCAATATTCATTTAACTCAGCTGAAACTGAGTCATCCAATTTTCACCCCTGCAGCCAATTTCACGGGGCAGAAACGGGTTGCCTTCCCGGCTCCCCAAACTATCGATTAATACTGAAAAGCATCTGATGACTCTCCTTTTCTAAATTGCTATTACCTTAAAAATCTTTGGCAGCTCTAAGAGAATACTGTGTAGAATTTTCGGTGGCTTGTACAAATAGCACATTTTTTTTTCTTTAAGAAAAAGAGAGAGATGGATCTTCGTGCACAGAAACTTGTGGTTCGGCTTTAGAATAGAATAGAATAGAATAGAATAGAATAGAATAGAATAGAGTAGAGTAGAGTAGAGTAGAGTAGAGTAGAGTAGAGTAGAGTAGAGTAGAATAGAAAATATGGAAAATAGAATAGAGTAGAGTAGAGTAGAGTAGAGTAGAGTAGAGTAGAATAGAATAGAAAATATGGAAAATAGAGTAGAGTAGAGTAGAGTAGAGTAGAGTAGAGTAGAGTAGAGTAGAGTAGAGTAGAGTAGAGTAGAGTAGAGTAGAGTAGAATAGAATAGAATAGAATAGAAAATATGGAAAATAGAATAGAATAGAATAGAATAGAATAGAATAGAATAGAATAGAATAGAATAGAAAATATGGAAAACAGAATAGAATAGAATAGAATAGAATAGAATAGAATAGAATAGAATAGAATAGAATAGAATAGAATAGAATAGAATAGAGCTGGAAGGGACTTTGGAGGTCTTCTAGTCCAGCCCCCTGCTCAAGCAGGAGAACCTCTACCATCTCAGACAGGTGATTGTCTAGTCTCTAGACTAGAAGACCTTCAAGTTCCCTTCCAGTTCTATTCTATTCTGTTCACTTACATTATCTATCCAGCTTGCAGTATTTTTCCATCCTGCTTCATTTCTCTCCTGGACTTGTATCAGGGCTGGTTCATTATTTTAACACACTTGATCACCGAGCTAGAGAGAAGCATATTCTCTTGCTCAGTGTGTGGTGTGTTCTTATTACATCTGTCTCTATCACTCAGTAGACTTCCTGGCCACCCATGGCTTCTGATCTGAAAGAAATTCCTGTAGGCAACCGTTTCAATATCATCTGTTCCTCTTTGGCCTTTAACTGAAGCTCAGTTGCTGAGAGAAGCTGCACAACATCAGGCAAACACACAGAGACAGACACAACCTGGGGGATGTTTGCTTAGGAAGAGTGTGTGAGCACAGGAGCATTCCTAGGGCTACCATGTTTGACCTTTGGGGGGGGGGGAGATCTCCTTGCACGATGAGGTGGTCATCTGGAACGTTTGGGGTCCAGATAGGGTGGCCTTAATCTCTGCTGCTATTCTTTAAAGCTTTTTCAGTGTTGAAAGAAAAATCTTCATCAGGGTCCAGTCCAAGCTGAGAATAAACAAAATGGAAACTGCTTTAGAAAGAAGGTTGTAGTTTATTGAAGAGCAGAGCCAGACAGAAAGGTGACTCTGGGAAAGCTGACCACATGTTGCTGGGAGTGGTGGGTTTTTATACCTTCTTGAGCTTTTTTTTGGAGTTGTTCCTGTGGCATGAACTTTGACCTGAGTCTGAGTTTGCCTTTCTGGTATTCTGATGGTGGTGGGTTAATCCTATGATGTCCCAAAGCTCATATCCTGCTTCCCTGGGGCTGTGGCTGATGATTGTTGGATTTTTTGGGTGTGAGGGATTGTTGATTCTAGGAATCTTTCTTTCTAATCCCAGCTTCCTGACTCCAGTCTTTCTGATGAGATTATCACATCTGCATTTCTGCAGATCTGGTTTCTGTCTGGGGCAGAGAGACTTGGGGGGGGATGGTTTCTGCCTTTAAGATCCTTTGGGGATATATAATATTCTGCCTTTTAATATGCCCAAAAATATTTCTTTCTCTGGGGGGGGGGCTGTCTTCCCACATCACGCTTCTGTATAAGGGTGAAAAAAAGGATAATTGTGCCTTAAGGAACTCACTTGAAGTGGATGTTAGTCTTAAAGCAGTCTTCCCTCCCTCTAAATATTTTTTTTATTTAATTTTTCATATTGTATTGTATTGTATTTTTATTTTTTACTCTATTATTTTATTATTTTATTTTATTTTATTATTTTATTTTATTTTATTTTATTTTATTT
>NW_015393398.1:20268-22732 GCF_001527695.2 Protobothrops mucrosquamatus | reverse complement strand
ATTTTATTTTATTATTTATATCCCAAATTATATCTTTTTTTTTTTTTTTTGCAAACAACTCAAGGTGGCAAACATATCCAACACACACTCCTGTTTTCCCCACAACAACAACTCTATGAGGTGGATTGGGCTGAGGGAGGGTGACTGACCCAGTCACCCAGTCAGCCATCATGCTTAAGGTGAGCCTAAAACCTACTCTCTCCTGGTGATAGATCCAAAGTCACCCAACTGGCTTTTAGGCCTATAGGGGTACTAGAACTCACTGTCTCCTGGTGATTGGCTAAAAATTACCAGCAGCCTTTCATGTCTAAGGCAGAACTAGAACTCACTGTCTCCTGATGATTAGTCCAAAGACATCCAGCTGGCTTTTATACTAAGCTGAGACTAGAATTCACAGTCTCCTGGGAAGGCAGAGGAGGAGGAGGAGGAGGAGGAGAGGAGAAAAAAAATAACACCGCTAGAAAACATAAATCACTTAAAAATGTCACCGTATAGTCCTCAAAGCCATACCATACTGTAAATTGCAGCGTTGTGAGAGCTGCAGAACTTGAGGGTCTGGGGGTGCATCCTTTTTATACCTGGGGGTGCCCCCCCAGTTGCCATAAACCATTTTTGCTCTTCGTCTCTGCTTCTGATTTGGGGACTGGTGCTTTTTTTTTTTTAATGTCAGAGAGGAATATGAAAATCGCGATTTGATATTCAGCGAGCCTCTGTGGATTATCTCCACATCGCTTGCCTTACCTGCTAGGGTCTCAAGTCGGCAAGTTGCCAAAGATGCCCTCAGCCAAACAAACCCTTTGATCCATTTTTTTAAAAAAGGGTGGGGGGCGATGTCCCCTTTTACCTTTGCTGCAAAGGAATGCCAGAAAAATGAGATCCCTTATCTCATTTCATTTCTCCAGGGACGCTGGTACTGCAGCTAAATGGGCATTTAAGAAGGAGAATGAGGGAAAGCTGGCTTCTAGACAATAAAATAATGAGCAGAAAACTAATGGCTGGCCTTCTTTTCTTCTTGTTTCTCAGCCATTAAAAAGAGAGAGAGAAAGAGAAAACGAGAGAGAGAGAGAGAAACAGAGAGAGAGAAAAACAGAGAGAAACAGAGAGAGAAAAAAACAGAGAGAGAGAGAAAAGAGAGAGAGAGAAACACACAGAAAGAAACAAAGAGAGAAACAGAAAGAAACACACAGAAAGAAACAGAGAGAGAGAAACAGAGAGAGAAAAGAGAGAGAAACACACACAGAGAAACAGAGAAACACAGAGAGAGAAACAGAGAGAGAGAAAAGAGAGAGAGTGAGAGTGAGAAATACACAGAGAGTGAGAGACACAGAGAGTGAGAAACACACACACAGAAACACAGAGAGAGAAACAGAGAGAGAGAAAAGAGAGAGTGAGAGAATGAGAAACACACAGAGAGAGAGAAACAGAGAGAGAAAAGAGAGAGAGTGAGAGAGTGAGAAACACACAGAGAGAAACAGAGAGAGAGAGAGAAAAGAGAGAGTGAGAGAGTGAGAAACACAGAGAGAGAGAGAGAAACAGAGAGATAAAAAGGAAGAGAGAGAAACACACAGAGAAAGAAACAGAGAGAGAGAGAAACAGAGAGAGAGAGAGAAACAAAGAAACAGAGAGAGAGAAACAGAGAGAGAGAGTGAGAAACACACACACACACACACACAGAGAGAGAGAGAGAGAGAGAGAGAGAGAGAGAGAGAGAGAGAGAGAGAGAGAGAGAGAGAGAGAGAGAACCTCAGACAACATCCGTATCATCTAATCTATGGGAAATAATGGGATATCAGACTGTCAATCAAGCAATTAATCATTTCTCATTAAAACTAGCAGTTTGCAAAGGAAGGGTTTTTTTGTTTAAATTAAGATGCTTTACAGGTAGTCGTCAACTTATGAACCACAAGTGAGCCCCAGATTTCTGTTGCTAAGTGAGACATTTGTTAAGCGGGTTCTGCTCCATTTTACGAAAAAAAACAACTTGCCATAACTGTTAAGGGAATCGCTGCCGGGGTTAAGTTAGCCACACGGCTTCTTCCCCCGTGGACTTTGTCTGTCGGACGGTCCCATGACCACCCTGGAACGCCCCAACTATCATAAATATTAACCAGTGGCCAAGTGTCTGAAATTTGATCGCGTGACCGTGGGACGGCTTCAACGGTCGTAAGTGTGAAAAACGGTCCTAAGTCACTTTTTTCCCATGCCGTTGTAACTTTGAACGGTCACTAAATGAACTGCTGTAAATAAAGGGCTGCCTGCCCTAGGTTGGGCTGCCTCTGTAAAACACGATGGTTGAATAAGCACATCTTTTCCAAATGTCCGTGCAGGATAGTTACTCACGGATATGTCTTAGATTACTCACCCTGGGGGCCAAAAACATACTTGAAAGAGAGAAGAAAACCAGCTGATAAACAAAAGGTCAGCCTCCGATTGATCTCCACAATTCATTAGAAAAAGGGAAGCT
>NW_015393398.1:12012-14570 GCF_001527695.2 Protobothrops mucrosquamatus | reverse complement strand
GGGATGCTGCCTAGGAAATGTGATGCACAATTAACCTTCTGGCAGATTGCCCCAAGTAGACAATGCACAACTGATTCAAATGACTATTGCAAGCCATTAATAGTTCTCCAGGGCTGTATTTTTCATGCACATGTTCCATTTAAAAACTCCGATTAAAGGATCTGAAAAACTGTTCATATTGCACATGCGTTATCAAACAGATGAAGAATGGGTGCAGGAATTGGGTATGTCTAGTTCAGGGGTGTCAAACTGCCAGCCCGCGGGCAGGACACATCATCGGGAAACCACGCCCACCCCATTGCCGGCAATGGCGAAAAAGCTCCGATACGTTGCGCGACGTTACGTGACGTCGCACGTTTGACATGTCTGGTCTAGTTCAATGAAGGGAAGGGCGAGGGGGGACATGAATGCAGTGTTCCAATATCTCAGGGGCTGCCCCAAAGAAGAGGGAGTCAAGCTATTCTCCAAAGCGCCTGAAGGCAGGACAAGAAGCAATGGATGGAAACTAATCAAGGAGAAAAGCAACCTACAACTAAGGAGAAACTTCCTGACAGAACAATTAATCAGTGGAATGATTTCCGTGGTCATGTGGCCAGCATGACTATATGCCAAGGTGCACGGAATGTTGTTATCTTCCCACCAAATTGGTACCTATTGATCTACTCGCATTTGCATGCTTTCAAATTGCTAGGTAGGCAAGAGCTGGAGCGAGTAACGGGAGCTTACCCCATCGCATGGCGCTCGGGTCTCAAACCGGAGCTTCCCAGCTGACAAGCTCAGCATCTTTAACCACTTTAACCGCCCCCTTGAAATACAAATACTTATAAATAAATCAACAAATTCCCCCAATTTTTCCATTCTCTGCCTTCCTCATTCAGAAAGAAGATGGCCGACTTTCCTCCCAATGAATGTGAAGAAATGGGAATGTCATCTTTCATTCAGCAAGTAGCTGGACAGAAAGTCGGAAACAAAAAGCCGACGATTCAGGCCTTGCGCGCGTCCAATTGCTGGTTGTTTATGTTTATGGAGATTTCATTTCCCAAACTCCACCTCCTCTCCTTTCTCGTTCAGCTTGCCAACAGTCTACAGGAGGCCCAGGGAAAACGTCTTTCAAGGTAACGTACTGGTTTACATGCTCCAGCTTGTAGAACCAAGAAGCCATCCGTGTCCTGTCCCGGTTTATCGTGAGAAATGTCTTCTCCCCATCTTGCAAAAGATTATTTCTTCCTGTCCACCTCCTTGCCCTCTCCTTACCATTGGAATAAAGCCCTTTGAAACCAATTAAGGGTTGACCTACATAGTGATGTACTTGTTTCCTTGTCTCCGCTCGGCTTCGTGTCATAGCGAGAATTTTTGTGCTGGCAGAAAATGAATGAGCGTGCTCATTGAAGCTTGCATTAAGAGCTCCGGGTTTAACACGCAAGGGTCTTTTGTAACAGCTTTAAAACAATATCTCCTGGCAATGTTTTCAAGCATATAAGCCTGGAACACTGGAACAGATTAGGTACTCTCCAACACCCCTCCTCCTCTCCACCTCAGTGGCTTGTCAGCTTCATAATTGTTGTTATGCTGCAAGTAACACTTTGCCTGCAGCTCTGTCTCAACATGAAAAGCGCTCACGTTCAGGTGAGAAGGTTCTCCTTAGAGGTCAAGTTGGTCTTCTTCTTCTCCTAAGCTGCTGAGATCTACGGGTAGCCTCAACATTATGGCTACATTTGGGACCGGATCTTCAGTTCCTAAGCAATCCGGTCATTCAGTGCGTCATGATTGATTTTAGGACCTTTTTGACCTGGTCGTTATGCAAATCACACCATCCTTCAGAGAGTCCTCATTGATTTTGCTTGTCAAAAAGCCTCACACACACACACACACACACACACTGGGAGGTTGCAAATGGTGATTATGTGAGACTCTGTGATTGTCATAAATGCACGGCGGTTGCCGAGTGTCCAAATTTTGATTCTGTGACCGCAGGGATCCTGCGATGATCCTAAGCGTGAGGATCGCGCGTAAGTCACTTTTGTCGGTGGCGTTCATAACTGTGAATGGTTGTTAAACAAATGGCCTAGCACTGCAAGCATTGATGATGTTAGCTAGTTTGGGTAATGAGACATCTACAAGAAAACCACCAAGCTCAGAGAGCACTGAGGATCCCTCATTTCAATCCTGAGCTACAAATATTAAATGGAATGGAATGGAATAGAATAAAATAGAATAGAACAGAATAATGAATGTAATAGAATAATGAATGGAATAGAGAATAGAATAGAATAGAATAGAATAGAATAGAATAGAATAGAATAGAATAGAATAGAATAGAATAGAATAGAATAGAATAGAATAGAATAATGAATGGAATAGAATAATGAATGGAATAGAGAATAGAATAGAATAGAATAGAATAGAATAGAATAGAATAGAATAGAATAGAATAGAATAATGAATGGAATAGAATAATGAATGGAATAGAGAATAGAATGGAATGGAATGGAATGGAATGGGATGGAATGGAATAGAATAGAATAGAATAGAATAGAATAGAATAGAATAGAATAGAA
>NW_015393398.1:7667-11245 GCF_001527695.2 Protobothrops mucrosquamatus | reverse complement strand
AATAGAATAGAATAGAATAGAATAGAATGGAATAGAATAGAATAGAATAGAATAGAATAGAATAGAATAGAATAGAATAGAATAATGAATGGAATAGAATAATGAATGGAATAGAGAATAGAATAGAATAGAATAGAATAGAATAGAATAGAATAGAATAGAATAGAATAGAATAGAATAGAATAATGAATGGAATAGAGAATAGAATGGAATGGAATGGAATGGAATGGAATAGAATAGAATAGAATAGAATAGAATAGAATAGAATAATGAATGGAATAGAATAATGAATGGAATAGAGAATAGAATAGAATAGAATAGAATAGAATAGAATAATGAATGGAATAGAATAATGAATGGAATAGAGAATAGAATAGAATAGAATAGAATAGAATAGAATAGAATAGAATAATGAATGGAATAGAGAATAGAATAGAATAGAATGGAATGGAATGGAATGGAATGGAATGGAATAGAATAGAATAGAATAGAATAGAATAGCACTGATGATGTTATCTATCTAGGTAATAAAACATCTTGCTAGAAAACCACCAAGCTCAGAGATAAAATAAATAAATATATAAAATTATAAAATAAAATAATAAAAATAAAATAAAATAATTATATAAAATCATATAAAATTATAAAAATAAATAAATAAAATAATTATATAAAATTATAAAATAAAATATAATAAAATAAAATAAATAAAATAAAATAAAGACAGTCCTGGTCTTACAACCATTAGTTTAGTGACTGTTCAAAGTTACAACAGCACTGAAAAAAGTGATTTATGACTGTTTTTCACACTTACGACCGCTGCAGCGTCCTCTGTTGTCACATGACCCCCTTTTGCGATGACCTTCTGACAAGCAAAGTCAATGGGGTGGAACCAGATTCACTTAACAACCGTGTTGTTAGATTAACAATGGCAGTGATTCACTTAACAACTGTGGCAAGAAAGGTCGTAAAATGGGGCAAACCTCACTTAAAAACGGGTCTTGCTTAGCAACAGAAAATTTGGGCTCACTTATGGTCATCAGTCAAGGATGACCTGTAAAATAAAAACACAATAAAATAAAAGCTGGGAAGTGTGATGTGTTTTTCCTTTAGCCTTCGATCATGTGCAATCTTAAGCTTTGATCTTGGTAACGTTTTGTGCTCGTTCAGTGTCGCTGTATCATCCACTACACAACCCATCCCCTTCTCTCCCCTTGCAGTCAGAAAGCCAGCATCGCCTGCTGTCTTATTTACATTTCTCTCCTTCAAACTCAGGTGTAATTTTTTTGACCACGTCCGCCCTCTGATCTTATTTTCACACTGCGCCCTGTAACTCATTTACCCTTCCCAATATTCTTCGCAAATTATTCTTGTGACATTTGGGCATTATGAGAAATGAACCCTCGCTGTCAACAGCTCTTCCTGACTCGGTGGCATTTTGAGACCTGCCATTCCCAATTAGTAGGTCTTTCAAACCGGACAGTTATTAATATTAGAGGGAAAAGAAAGGCAACGGATATTTTTATTAGAATCTCGCTAAACTGCAGCTTGAGAGAAAGACAGACATGTTGGATTGAGATTAGAGCTTTTTTTTTGGCTGTTTCACAAACGGGCCAACTCATTAGATTGATCGCAGAGGAAGCGAAATAAATGCTGGAGAACTGCTCTGGAATTCTGATAACTTTTTCTAGGTATAACTGTATTTTTCTTTCCCGCCTCCCATTTCTAAATAATACAAGAATCTAATAAAGCAAGGCTTGCTTTATTAAATCATAAACTCACTGCTACGCTGATTTAGAAAGATGCAAGGAAGAGCAGCAAAGATGATTAGGGGACTGGAGGCTAAAACATATGAAGAACGGTTGCAGGAATTGGGTATGTCTAGTTCAGTGATGGCGAAGCTTTTAGAGACCGAGTGCCCAAACTGCAACCCAAAACCCACTTATGCATCGTCGAGTGCCGGGTGGGTGTGGCCCATTGGTTGGGTGTGGCCAATTGGGTGGCCGTGGCTGTGATGGTAATGGAAGACTGGGTGGGACTAAAAAGTTCAATCAATCAATTCCAACTTTGCAAGATCTTTTTTTTCCCCGTGAGAAGTTGAAATTGACTGATTGATTGAACCTTTTTTTTTTTGCACACGGCTGCGGAGGCCTAAAGTGAAAAGGTTTTATAAAACCCAGCTGGAGGCCTAGGACTGGGGCGATGGCGCGCGTGCCCACAGAGAGGGCTCTGAGTGCCGCCTCTGGGACCCGTGCCATAGGTTCGCCACCACTGGTCTAGTTTAATGGAAAGAAGGACTGGGGGTGATATGATAGCAGTCTTCCAATATCTAAGGGGATGCCATAAAGGAGAGGGAGTCAAGCTATTCTCCAAACTACCTGAAGGCAGAACAAGAAGCAATGGATAGAAAATAATCGAGAGAAACAACCTAGAACTAAGGAGAAATTTCCTGGCAGGCAAACAATTAATCAGTAGAACGACTTGTCTCCAGAAGTTGTAAATGCTCTAATATTGGAAGTTTTTAAGAAGAGATTGGACAACCATTTGTCTGAAATGGTATAGGGCAGGGATAGGCAACCTTGGCTCTTTTATGACTCGTGGACTTCAACTCCCAGAATTCCTGAGCCAGCATGGCTAAGCATGGAAACCTCTCCCTTTCCCCTCAGCATGGCTGACTCAGGAATTCTGGGAGTTGAAGTCCACAAGTCATAAAAGAGCCAAGGTCACCTACCCCTGTCCTAAGTCCTCCTGTTCTAAGCAGTGAGACTCCTAGAGCAGGGGTAAGCAACCTTGGCTCTTTTATGACTCGTGGACTTCAACTCCCAGAATTCCTGAGCCAGCATGGCTCAGCTTGGAAACCTCTCCCTTTCCCCTCAGCATGGCTGGCTCAGGAATTCTGGGAGTTGAAGTCCACCAGTCATAAAAGAGCCAAGATTGTCTACCCCTGCCTGATCAAGAGTTTGGACTAAAAGACCTCCAATGTTTCAAGTTTGAGAAACACTACTCTAGTGTGTTGTGTGAATTTAACCAATCATGCATTTAGGTTCTAATGACATCACAAGGGACAATTCAGTTCTTTATTTTTCCCCACCCCTTATCTTTTCTCATGAATTGTACATCCATTGGGTAAGAATATCTTCCCTCGAGTAAGAACTGCAGAATTCGATTCATCATAGTTCAGCCACAGCTCCTGTACTGTAAACTATTGCAGTTCCTCAACAGGAGGCCATCTTTAAGATTGTCAGTTCTGTGTCATCTTGACGGAAATAATCAGATGTGCACATTGCTCCATTAATAGAAAAGAGGGTGGTTTCTAGTCCTGCTTTAGCCATGAAAGACAGATGGGTGAGTTTGGACCAGTCACTCTCAACCCAACCCACATCAGAGGGTCATTGTGGGGAAAATAGGAGGACGAAGGTGTGTTGGATATGTTCACTGCCATGAGTTATTTGTAAAAATAATAAAGTTGACAGATGAGAGAGAGTCAGAGAGACAGACAGAGAGAGAGAGAGAGAGAGAGAGAGAGAGAGAGAGAGAGAGAGAGAGAGAGAGAGAGAGAGAGAGAGAGAGAGAGAGAG
>NW_015393398.1:4774-6984 GCF_001527695.2 Protobothrops mucrosquamatus | reverse complement strand
AGATAGATAGATAGATAGATAGATAGATAGATAGATAGATAGATAGATAGATAGATAGATAGATAGATAGATAGATAGATAGATAGATAGATAGATAGATAGATAGATAGATAGATAGATAGACAGACAAACAGATGAGAGAGAGAGACAGAGACAAAGAGAGACACAGACAGATGGACGGACGGACGGACGGACAGACAGACAGATGATAGATAGATAGATAGATAGATAGATAGATAGATAGATAGATAGATAGATAGATAGATAGACAGACAGACAGACAGACAGACAGACAGACAGACAGATGAGAGAGAGAGAGACAGAGACACAGACAGACAGACAGATAGGAAGATAGGAAGATAGGAAGATAGATAGACAGACAGACAGACAGACAGACAGACAGATAGATAGAGACAGGCAGGCAGGCAGGCAGACAGATAGACAGACAGACAGACAGACAGATAGGAAGATAGATAAATAGATGATAGATAGATAGATAGATAGATAGATAGATAGATAGATAGATAGATAGATAGATAGATAGATAGATAGACAGACGAGAGAGAGAGAGAGAGAGAGAGAGAGAGAGAGAGAGAGAGAGAGAGAGAGAGAGAGAGATTCCACTGGGTTGGGAAAGAACAAAACTGGAGAGAGAGAGAGCTACCATCTCATAGCTTTAGGTTTTTGAAACCCGCAGAAACAATTTCACTCTGTCCCTGAACATTTTCTTTCTTTTGAAAGTCTCCCCATCCGGGTCTCGATTAGAGGCTTTAATGTGCCCTTGAAAGGATTAAAAAAAGAAAAAAAAAAAAAAAGGAGAACAAGAAATCTGCTTGCTTTACAAGTGCGGATTCCGCATTTGGCGGTGGCATCAATTAGATGCATGAAAGGTAGAAACAAATAGGCTAATTTAATGCAAGTGTACTATGCACGCTAGGGC
This sequence comes from Protobothrops mucrosquamatus, assembly GCF_001527695.2. Classification (NCBI taxonomy): domain Eukaryota; kingdom Metazoa; phylum Chordata; class Lepidosauria; order Squamata; family Viperidae; genus Protobothrops; species Protobothrops mucrosquamatus. The sequence goes on along the minus strand of NW_015393398.1, from coordinate 6,044 downwards.
AAAGAGTTCTCCTACAGTTTTCTCCTTAAAAGGAAAGTTTCCAGATCTTTTAATCCTTGTCCCTTAATTACCACGACTGCTTTCCATAGGCCTCTTATATTACACAGTGGGGGAAGCCGGGCCAGTGGGTGGCGAGAAGGGCGAAATGGGTCCAAATGGCTTGTTTTTACATTTAAACCTGTGTTCTGCCAAAGGAGTTAAGAGGCAGAGAATGGAGAACATGTAGAAGAATGCAATGTACTGTAATTTACACCCCAGTAGGTTAGGCTTCCTTAAATCTTTAAGAGCCCGGTTCACACTGTGACGAAATAAAAAGTTTTAAAAATATGTACGTGGGGGGGGGGGAGTTGCTATGACAACAGGCCGACCACAGGATGCTGCTAATGGTGGGCTGAGAAATTAGCCAAGCTTACATTGGGAATAATCAAGCTGTGTGTGTGAGGAGATGGAGGAAAGAGAGAAACTTGTATAAACTCGTGGATTCTGATCAAGGTCTCATCGTGACACAAGGTACAATTGTGATGGGAAGGTCAAGATTCACAGACTGGGTTATATGTCACTGATTTTTTTTTGGGGGGGGGGAAATATGAGCCAGCAGTGTGCCGCAGCTGCCAAAAAGGCCAACACAGTGCTAGGCTGCATTAACAGAGGGATAGAATCAACATCACGTGAAGTGTTGATACCACTTTACAAGGCCTTGGTAAGGCCACACTTGGAATACTGCATCCAGTTTTGGTCACCACGATGTAAAAAAGATGTTGAGACTCTAGAAAGAGCGCAGAGAAGAGCAACAAAGATGATCAGGGGACTGGAGGCTAAAACATACAAAGAACGGTTGCTGGAATTGGGTATGTCTAGTTTAATGAAGAGAAGGACGAGGGGGGACATGATAGCAGTGTTCCAATATCTCAGGGGCTGCCCCAAAGAAGAGGGAGTCAAGCTGTTTTCCAAGGCGCTTGAAGGCAGGACAAGAAGCAACTGATGGAAACTAAGCAAGGAGAGAAGCAACCTAGAACTAAGGAGAAACTTCCTGACAGTTAGAACAATTAACCAGTGGAACAACCTGCCTCCAGAAGCGGTGAATGCTTCAACACTGGAGGTTTTTAAGAAGAGACTGGACAGCCATTTGTCCAAAATGACCTCCAAGGTCCCTTCCAACTTTATTATTATTATTATTATTATTATTATTATTATTATTATTATTATTATTATTATTATTATTATTATTATTATTACTACTACTACTACTACTACTACTACTACTACTACT
>NW_015393398.1:0-4390 GCF_001527695.2 Protobothrops mucrosquamatus | reverse complement strand
AGAAGCGGTGAATGCTTCAACACTGGAGGTTTTTAAGAAGAGACTGGACAGCCATTTGTCCAAAATGACCTCCAAGGTCCCTTCCAACTTTATTATTATTATTATTATTATTATTATTATTATTATTATTATTATTATTATTATTATTATTATTATTATTATTACTACTACTACTACTACTACTACTACTACTACTACTGTTGAAGACGGGGCAGGCTGTTGGGGATGAGTTTGTGTTGTCTGCATCTCAGAATGAAGCACAAATGATTCTCGTAGTCTGCGGGAGTACGAATGGATTTCCCAAAATTGCAGTGGTCAAGTGGCCTCAATGACTCTCTAAAAGAAGGCAAATGACCAGCTGTCTGCAAGGAGTATAAATCCTCCCATTCCCCACCATCCAGTCAGAGCTGAAGAAGCTTCTTTGACTGAGAAGCGAAACGCCTTCAAAGAAAAACAAGAAAGTCCAGTTGCCTCTTGAAAAAGCACCTTTGGGACAACTGAACCAAGAGTCAACTGCAAAGAAGAGAAGATACCTTAATTTAGTCTTTCTGAATCTTGGCAATTTTAAGATGCGTGGATTTCAGTTCTCAGAATCCCCCAGCCAGCCATATACAGGAAGACCTCGAGTTATAGCAGTTCATTTAAGGAACTATTCGAAGTTACAGTGGCACTGGAAAAAGTGACTTATCACCATCTTTTACACTTACAACCGTTGCAGCATCCCCAGGGTCACGTGATCAAAATTCAGATGCTTGGCAACTGTCTCATATTTATGACGGTTGCAGTGTCCCGGGGTCACGTGATCCCCTTTTGCAACCTTCCAAGAGGCAAAGACAATGGGGAAGCCAGCTTCACTTAACAACCGTAATACTAACTTCACAGCTACAGTGATTCACAACAACTGGTAAGAAAGGTCATAAAATGGGGCAAAATTCACTTAACAACTGTCTCGCTTAGCAACAGAAATTTGGCAATCAATCAATTGTGGTCGTAAATAGAGGACTACCTATACAAGAGGGGGCTGCAATTCACAACTCTCCAGCTTAGAAAAGACAGCCCAGGTCCCAAACATTTAGAAAGCTTATACTGTAACTGGATTCTTGTATTTGTTTGTCCTGCATTCTTCTTCTCTCCTACATGTCTAAAGTAAAAGGTCTCTGACAGAAGAGATTATTTCTAGCTAAAGTTGAACTGCACGGTCCTTGATGCCCTCTGAACTTGGTTCGTTTGTGAGGGTGGAGGTTTGTTCTTGGAGCTTGCGCGTTGGCTTCCAGACATTTGTTTACCATGCTAGGTACCATCTTCGGCAGAGTTTAGGGGATGTCATTGTCGGTGTTCTTCTGTTTATAAGGGCTTCAGATGTGGGTGGGTCTTGTGATGGGTCTTGTGATGGGTCAGGTCTGAATCATCAGCGAGAATCTTGTGATGGGCCTTATGATGGGGAGGTTATATCAGGTCAGGGTCAATGGGAGGTGAACGGCTAGTGGTGATGGGGGATTGCGCAGGATGGTTGAAGGTCGGTGCTGTCTCTGGTTGACTGTGTGGTTGTTTCGGATCCTGAGCAGTTCGTAAGCTGGTTGATGGGTCAATGTGTCTGATGATGGAATTGCTTGTGGAGGGCCAGGCTTCGATGGACTCACAAGCGTGGTGGGTGATAGTGTGGTCCAATTATTTTAGTGTTGCTTCAATCGAACTGGTGTTGTTTGGTGTCAGTGTGGGTAGAGATTAAGAATTTGGGGTCGTGGCGTTTGACTGGTGTTCACCGATCCTGTTTTTTTAACTGACGTGATGTTCGTCCCATGTAGAATTGGTTGCAATCGTTACAGTTGATTTTGTAAAAACTTAGTTGTTTTCTTGCAAGTACGTCACTACCCAATTAGATAACATCACTGTAGGACAGTGGTTCTCAACCTGTGGGTCGGGACCCCATTTGGGGTCGATCGACCATTTCATGGGGGTCGCCAAGCAAGGCTGTCCGCCATTTTTTTTGTCCGCCATATTTTTTGTCCGCCATTTTTTTTCCCTTTTCCAGCGGGTGCCTTACCTCCCTTGGGCTGGGCCAGCTGGTGGTCGGCCTGCTCCGTCTCTGCCGCTTGCCAGCTACGTCTCGGCCGGCGCAGGGGGCGGAACCACGCATGTGCGGTGCTCCCGGGCAGGGAAAGTCCTCGACTTACGACCGGTTGGGTAGTCCTCGACTTATGACCGGTTTAGTCCTCGACTTACGACCGGTTTAGTCCTCGACTTACGATCAGTTTAGTCCTCAACTTATGACCGGTTGGGGTCGCAGCATTAAAAAGGTTGAGAACCACTGCTGTAGGACAAACAGGCAGAAGACTAGCAGAACACCTCCATGAACACCGACTAGCAGTCTGAAGACCTGATGAAAACTCCTTACTTTCACAACAGATTTTGACCATAAATTCAACTTTTGAAAGTGCGAGCATCTTAAATCAAGCCAAATCCCTCCCCCCAAAAAAAACCCTGCCTTTTTTTCTCCTATTCTTCAAAACACGGCTGGGCAAATTTGCTCACGTAGGCCCAGATTTTGCTCGTTTTATTTTTGAATTAATGAACATTAACCTTTCCTTCAAGCCAACTATAACTTCTGCTGAATAACCAGAGCCAACCTTGCTTAGTTTTCGAGTCCAGACGGGCTCAGCCAAGCACTGTTGCTTTGCGATTCTGAAATAAGCAAATGTTCCCCAGGCGATAAAATGGTTCTGCTGATGCCAATTGGAAAAATAACCTTTTTTTATTACTACTTATAAAGTTTCTTTTGAGCTAAGCTTGAATCCTGGCAACCTTCGTAGACACTTCATGTAGCGACAATATGAAAGCGATGACCGTTGCATTATTTATTTGTTTAACTTAGAAGGCCATCCAATTCCATTAAGACCAAAGGTGCCATAGAGGAATAAATAGAATAGAATAGAATAGAATAGAATAGAATAGAATAGAATAGAATAGAATAGAATAGAATAGAATAGAATAGAATAGAATAGAAACTATGAAATAGAATAGAATAGAATAGAATAGAATAGAATAGAATAGAATAGAATAGAATAGAATAGAATAGAAACTATGAAATAGAATAGAATAGAATAGAATAGAATAGAATAGAATAGAAAATATGAGTGGAGTGGAGTGGAGTGGAGTGGAGTGGAGTGGAGTGGAAGAGAAGAGAAGAGAAGAGAAGAGAAGAGAAGAGAAGAGAAGATGGAAGGGACCTTGGAGGTCTTCTAGTCCAGTCCCCTGCTCAAACAGGAGAACCTATACCATCTCAGAGAGGTGAATGTCCAGTCTCTTCTTTAAAATCTCCGGTGATGGAGCGCCCACAACTTCTGAAGGCAAAGCTGTTCGACTGGTTAATTGTCCTCACTGTCAAGAAGTTTCTCCTTAATTCCAGGTTGCTTCTCTCCTTGGGCAGTTTCCAACCATTGTTTCTTGTCCTGCCCTCTGGTGCTGTGGTGAACAACCTGGCCCCCTCTGCCTTATGGCAGCCCCTCAGATAATGGAACACCGCTATCATGTCTCCCCTATTTCTTCTTTTCTTTATACTAGCCAAACCCAAGTCCCGCAGCTGTTCTACGTCCGTTTTGGTCTCCAGGCTTTTGATCATCTTAGTTGTTCTTCTCTGAATTTTTTCCAAACTCTCAACATCTTTTTTGTGATATGGTGACCAAACTTGGCTGCAGTATTCCAGGTGTGGTCTCACTAGGGTTTTATAATGCGGTACTAATACTTTGCGTGATCTTGATTCTATTCCAATGTTTATACAACCCAGGATTGTATTAGCTTTTTTGGCTTCTCTTCCTCTTCCTCTTTCTCTTCCTCCTCCTCCTCCTCCTCCTCCTCCTCCTCCTTCTCTTTCTCCTTCTCCTTCCCTTTCTCTTTCTCTTTCTTCCTCTTTCTCCTTCTCCTTCTGCTCCTCCTCTTCCTCCTCTCTTTTCTCTTTCTCTTTCTCTTTCTCTTTCTCTTTCTCTTCTCCTCCTTCTCCTTCTTCTCCTCCTCCTCCTCCTCTTCCTCTTTCTCCTCCTTCTCTTTCTCCTCTTCCTCCATCTTTTTCCTTCAATGGATGACCTGCAATGTATGAATCAATCTGCTGCCCTTCTTCCAATATCTTGGCTTCTTTTTCTAAGCCTTGATGGATGGTGCAAAGAAAAGGATCTAGCCTCAGCAGGGCCAGACACCACCACCACCCCTCCCCAAAGCAAGGGAGATATTGCAGGAAAATACAAAAAAGCAGCCGACAGGCAGTGGCGCTCCATTTACACTCCAACAGGCTGAGTTGGCATCATTTACCACACTTGTCACCTTTCTCTAGAATCCCATCATCGGTGCTAATAATGGGTACTGTCACATTTTTTTTTAGAAAAAAAAAAATCTTAAA
>NW_015393397.1:3751-14576 GCF_001527695.2 Protobothrops mucrosquamatus | reverse complement strand
GACTGAAGATGGGAAAGATAGTCCTAAAATGAAGTATGAAGATATTGGGATATTGCCAGACTATGATTGTTAGAAATCCATTAGTTATAAATATAAAATATGATTACTGTGCTGCTGAAGATGAGGCCTTATTTGTTTGTTTATTTATTAAATTTATTTGCTGCACAATACTCTTTGTACAGATCTGTGGGAATTTCTTGGGAATGTTTTGGGAAAACATATTTGTGCTATGAATTTTCTAAATAAATAAATAAATCCTTTATGGTCAAAGTACAACATGTGTACAATGAGATTGGCTGAGCCTCCCTTCGTGCACCCCCCATCACAACCCACAATGACAACAAACACACAATCTTATTGCACCATGTGAACTTATTGTACCATGGGCCGGCCCCACAAGTCTATCATATATGGAGTTATTTTCCATTCAAGAAAATTTTAAATTAGCAAAATGTTTTCTTTTTTCAATATTGTAAGAGTATTGCTGAAGTATATGCTGGGTTGCTATATGCTGTGCTGCCTGGAAAGAAATCTACTGGACTTGACGTTTACTTCAGAATAATAATCCTCAATAAACATCATTCATTCACTTTGTCTGGGAAATTACAGCAAAATCGCTTGGTTTAATTGCACTACTTTCAAAAGTGAAAGTCACTAGGAGAATGAATTGAAAATTATGAAAGCAGCATGGTTCAGAGTAGTGAGTTGAAAGTGAGTGTCTTTTCAGGAAAGATAATAGCCTGTGCCATATTTAGCTGATAGACCAGTTGCAGTCAGTTAAAAACATCTAGTTCTGTGAATTGAATTTGCTTGACTTCACTCAAGTCAATCTGAACTTGTCATTCTAAATATTAGAATGAACATGTCTTTTTTTAAAAAAAATAGACATTGCTTGCTTTTTGAGTGACAGTAAGCACGGGTTTGAACTAAGCCACTGATCCTCAAAGTTCATGTAACAGTTTGACTTTTTCATGAAATGTGTCTACTAGTCGTTATATGAGAGCTAATATTTAACATTAAGAATGGATAACATAGCTTCTCTTACTTGAAGTCATGGATTGTTGGTCAAAGAACCAACATCCTGAATATATGTCAATACAATAAACTGAGTGATTGAGATGCAGGCAATATATTGCCTTCCAAGATTAGAAGTGGATAGAATAGCACGAATGTGACTGAGATAAAACTAGGATTTATTTCAATATCTGCTGGTGGTGTACTAGCCAAAATGTGCTAAGACGGATCCTAGCATTATCAAGTAATGTTGATTGAGCCACAGGTACAAATAAAGCTGGTAAACTATTCTCTTACCAAAATGTTATATAAAAGCCTTGATTAACCATGTTAATGATGGAAAGCACAGTTCACGGACTTATTTGGTGACGACTGTAGCATATGAAAATTGTGGCTTCAAACATAGAAAGTAGGACAGAACAGAACAGAACAGAACAGAATAGAATAGAAAGGGACCTTGGAGGTCTTCTAGTCCAGCCCCCTGCTCAAGCAGGAGAACCTATACCATTTCAGATAAGTGACTGTCTAGTCTCTTCTTAAAAACCTCCAGTGATGGAGTGCCCACGATTTCTGAAGGCAAGCTGTTCCACTGGTTAATTGTCCTCACTGTTAGGAAGTTTCTCCTTAATTCCAGGTTGCTTCTCTCTTTGATTAGTTTCCAAAAGTAAATTAAGTAAATAAAGACAAAAAGAGAGTTTGATGTAGTGTCAGTCTCTCTCTGCCCAACTTACCACACACTTTTGTCATTGCAGGGAAAATAAGAAAAGGGAACAACTTGGTCTCCTAATTGAAAGATAGGTTATACTGTATATCTGAACAACAAATAAGTGTTAAAAATATGAATTAATGTATGCAAAGTTTTAAACAGAGTTGTTACATTTCTGTGAAATTAAAAGAAAAGAAAGAACATAATACATCGGAATGAAGAAGTTGTGGTCTTTTGGAGTGGAGTTGATTCATATATTTAGGAAAATGAAGGTGTAGGCCTAATTATGAATGAAATAACTTTGTCAGAAAGTATGAAGTCTGTAATCTAGGATGCTGTGGCTGTAAAGTAAACTAAAATAAAAATAAGTAATTTGGTTCAACTTGAATGCTACATTGCAGTAAATGGTGAAAAGTGAAGAAAAATATATATAATATTCTGGGTTAATGCAGTCTGGGGACAAAATCTGTTAAGTGATTGGATGGGATGGAACAAGGAAGTTGGTTCCAATGTGCTCAACACATCTGAAGGCTGTATAAGGAGCTGATAAGTGTGATGAGAATTGTATGTGACGCAACTTAGCTGCTGGTCTGCCACTTTGCTGTTATTGATAACATTGTAAAATGTGGATTATACAGGTAGTCCTCGACTTACAACAGTTGGTTTAGTGACCATTCAAAGTTACAACGGCACTGAAAAAAATGAGTTATGACTGTTTTTCACATTTACGACCGTTGCAGCATCCCCATGGTCACATGATCCAAATTCAGACGTTTGGCAACTGACTCGTGTTTATGATGATTGCAGTGTCCCGGGGTCACGTGATCACCTTTTGTGACCTTCTGACGAGCAAAGTCAATGGGGAAGTCAGATTCACTTAATAACCATGTTACTAACTTCAGTGATTCACTTAACAACCATGGCAAGAAAAGTCGTAAAATGGGGCAAAAATCACTTAACAAATGTCTCACTTAGCAACAGCTATGTTGGATTCAATTGTGGTCGTAAGTTGAGGACTACCTGTATAGGTTAAAAGTGTATAGGTTAATATTGTGAGGTTTTCAAATTTTATTGTGATTATTATTTCAAGAGTTTCTTCTTCAAGATAAAAACATTAAGAAAGTTTGGAGTAGACTATAAATAAATATGCATGGGCTGTACTTATTTGGGATTTGACTGCAATGGGTTGTGCTGCTTGATTGCTTTGATTGTAATCATTTGTGCTATGGATATTTTATATCATTTTTGTGTACTACTGAGAGTTTTATGAGTACAGCAACACTGAAATCTAATCAATACAAAAGTAAATACTCTTAATTGTTAAGAAGGTCAGGAGGATGTTCCATTGTAGGTAATCCAGGACTAAATATGTGATGCCATATTGAGGTGGTTGGTTTTTTTTACAATGATCTTTATTTTTATTAAAAACAAGTTAAAATACAAAACTAAAAAAAAAAATCCACAGGAACCAACAGAAAAAAACCCCAAATGAAACAAAACAATAAAAAGGTACATTGAGAAAAAAAAAACAAATACACATACACATATTATCCCCCCTAGTTGAATACTGATCAATATATTACACCAATATTAGTTTCCCATCCCTTGCAAAACAGAACCCCAAAATCTTAAAACTTCTATTTCTGTTTACAAATGATTAACCCGTCATCTATATTAATGGGCAAATAGTTAACAGATAGAACAACAAACAAACAAAAAAGAGTAAAATATGAAAACCCTCTGTTAACAAACTATTGTATTCAACTTGTAGGAAATTTACCAGGGCTTCTTATCTGTCCAATGCCATATTCTAAAACAGTTATTTCCAACAGAATTCACTTTCTCCTTCTGCAATTGCCCTCGTGTTCCACATGCCATATAAATGGGTATGCGTTCTTAATTGTATAGATTTCCTATAATTGCTATTGTAACTAAGGGTTTTCCCCATGTAAAATGCATCCTATCAACATAACTGCATTTTCTTTTCTCCGATAGTTAAAAAGGGAGCAAACCAAACAAGCTGAATTGCTTACATTTGACATGTTTCCCTGCATATCTTGCTTGGCCAACAGTGTTTTGCCAGACAAAGCATCAACATTCAGTCCTGAGCATTATCACATGTTGCAGAATTCAGAAAAAAACACTGCAAGCATTATTTAATCAAGCTTTCCTATGTGCATGCTTATCCTTCTTTTCAACAATTCCTCCAGCCAGTAAACATGGCATAGAATTGATATGAATGGCAAACAGTCTATTCTAAGTTTCTGGGCTGGAAGAAGAGTCATCCATCTTGATTTGGAATTTCCTGGCAATAACAAGAGCAAAGGAAAGTGAAAATTTATATTCATCCACAAATAAAAAACAGAGTAAAATGAAGCTAAGGACCCAAAAAGTACCAGAATCTTTCTCCCACCCTACATTTAATGAGAATTTGTAATAATCACAACTGAAGCAGCCAATTATAAGGATCTTCCCAGAAGCATTGCTAAGTTTCTAGATTGGTTGGGCAGAGATGGACAACCTTGTACTATATTTTTGACCCGCAGTTGGTGCCTGAAAGAGTTTCCCAGCTGTAACTGTCCCAAATCATTAGCAGGATTTCCAAGGAAGCAAACACATCTAAAAGGTAGTCTCAAGCTTACTTCTATAAAATGATGAAAATCTTCAATATTTCTTCCCAAATCCCAGAAAAAAAGAGAATGTCCTGGTCTTATCCATGTAGGCCATAATCCTATTTTTTACCCTATTATACCCATCACTTATCCATCCTTGTCTTCTCCAAAAATTCATCCTACATTTTGATTACTCCAAGCCTAAGGGTGTCAAAATCTATATATTTTTTTCCTAGTCTAGTGCTTAAATGTGACTACTGCTCAAGCTAGCTGGAATTGGCAGTTTACAGTTCAATCCAAGTTCTTTGATTTTTCATCATGTTCTGAGGGGGGGAAACAAATGACAAATTTCAGAAACGTCTTATCCTGTCCTGAAACTGAACAAAATTCTCAGCCTTCTTTATTTAGAAGTAAGTAGGTCTAAAAATAGGATTTCATTTAAATTCACCTCAAGTTAGTTAAAATGTAAACAGGTTACCTTCCAGTAAGATTTTTTTGAAATTCTAGTCTACCCAACAGCTTTATGATTTCCTGGTAGTCTCCTATTCAAGCACTAGCCCTCCCCAGTCAAAAAATAATAATAAATACAAATACAAAGGATTAGCAAGGACCAGTTAGGTTACCTGCTAGAAATAAATCCCATTCTATCAAGTGTAATTTATTCCCTGGCTCCTACAATTACAGCAATGGCATTATAACCTTGACTATCTGAGTATATTTTTTCCCCTTAAAGAGTTGTGCTGTAGGAGATGCCGAACATCTGGGTGGGGAGAGAACTTGCATACTATAATGTCATGGAATAATTACAGGGACCATCCTCAAGGGTAAAATGTCAGAAACTGCTCTGAACACTCAGTTAGTAAATTAACCCTCGGGAGAATTCACTTGCCAACAGAATGAAATAATCACTGGCAATGTAATCACTGCGTTGTCGGCTGCACAGTACGGTACCAAATAGACCACAATGGCAATATGCCCCATTGCCCACAGCATTATCTTCTGAGAGGGAACATTCATGTTTGCTTTTTACTTCTCTGGATGCCAAGCCTCTACTCTGCAGGTAAAGGATGATGGCTGAAATCCGATTATGGGCAGCTTGGGGTGATTTCTTTCACTTCTCCAACAGAGAGAATTTCCAGGAGAAAGAGAAGCGGGTTGGTTAAGGTTATTGGAAAAGCAGGCAGAAGATACAGAAAACAATATCTCATTTTTCCAATACTTCACATGGGAAAGTATGCAGTGGAAGGGAGGGAAGAGTGGAAAAGAGACAGGACAAAAAAAGAAAGAAAGAAAGAAAGAAAGAAGATATTTTAAACAAGAATTGCTACTCTCTCTGGAGCACTTTGAGCTGAAGAGAAAAAAGATTAGGGAAATTTGTGCACTCTGCTGCATCTTGAGATGCCCAGGGTCACCACTGCCTGCAGTCAGACCTTCCCATTAATATTTGATAATAGGGTTTTCTGCTTGAGCAGGGGGTTGGACTAGAAGACCTCTAAAGTCCCTTCCAACTCTGTTATTCTGTGTTCCTTTTATAAACATACCAGGTTACCATTTTTAGCTCTGTAACAAAAATATGAAGCAGGGCTATACTAAGATATTCCAATCAATGAACCCCCACCTAATCATTATTCCCCACTTCCCTTCCCAAAAGGTCCCAGTTTCCCCTGACAAGCTTCCCCACCCCAAAATTTTCCCCCAAGTCTTTGAAAAGTTTGAATGCTGTTATCTTTTGTGCATAGATTGTTAGTATTGCTTAATTTTATTTTTGCTTTTGTGTAGCATTTCCTCTCTTTTTCTGTCTCAGAGTCCAGGTCCAAGGTACATCTAGGGGGGCCTAGATGAGAGAGGTGTGTTTCATAAAACACACACACACACAAACAATTTAAACTAAAAGTCTGTATATGAAATTTTGTAGTCATGGGTGTTATTTTCATTTCCTCTCCAAACATGCACACAAAAAGGATGCTCCTGGAGATATGAATTAATTTTCTCACCTTTTTAATGTAAATCTGCTGAATTCTTTGCTATTTCAGTACATACTCAAATTGGAAATGCTTGTTTTTAAAACAGGAGCAAACCAATCAGCCAACATTACTCTGTTTCCTGATGCTCAAATAGTAGAGGAAATATGTTTGGACTTTTTTTTTACTGTCAAGTTCTAATAACAGAAACAAATTCTGCTTCTAAATTATTTTAATTGAAACAGATAAATTGTATTTTGTTAATTAACTAAATTTGTATTTTTTATTATTAGTTTTTTTTAAAAAGATAATATGCCCAAAAAATCTGTGCCCATATACCCATGAGCTTAGACATATATACAAAATGTTTGGATAAACTGGTGTTACATCACTGAATGATAACAGAATCATAGGGACCTTTGTGTCTAAAGAGAAAGGGGGAAAAGGAAAAAAAAAGATTTCACACTGAGAGGGTTTTTTTATTTTTTTTAATGTGTTTTATTTTCCGTATTACTGAGATACTGCAAAGTGAAATTTGCTGCTGTCAAATACTTTAAAGCATGTTTAGCTAAGCTTAATTTATAGCAAGCCCACCACACTAGTTTGAAATATCACTAGATTGGGCCACATAGATGTTAAACTTTTATAATATGCTAACTGGTGTATTAAGAATACCCAATAATGTGTCTGTTTGTGCTGCAACTAAATTAATACCAAAGGGATTAACCTTCAGCTGCATGCAATGATTTAGATTGTAATAATTGTTATAGGAAAAGCAATTTCCATGGCAATGTTTACTAACGGGCTTACCTCTTTACTAATGGGATGCTCCACTTTTGGACAAAGTAGAAAGATGTTGCACTCAGGAAGAGTGTCATGTCCACGTGTCAACTAGTCTAAAAGAAATGTGAATATCCTGTGTGTAAGTTCACAGAATCACTTTATATAGTGTTCAGAAGTGAATTATAAAATGAGGCAGGGAAATTAAGACTTAAAGAGGAGTTGGTGATGACTGTAGGCTGAATAAAAAAGTCAAAATCATGGAGATGCACATGGGTTGTTGAGGATACTACAGGGTTTGAATACATGATCATAATACAAATACTACAGGGTTTGAATACATGATCATAATACAAATCAGGCTATCATGGTCAAATCAAGACAGTAGTTGCTTACAGATGGCAGAATCTTATTAAACATCAGGTGCAAGAAGTCAGGACACGGGTTAGAGTTCACAAGTACTAAAAGTTTATTTCATGCTACTTATACACAAGAATCTGAACTACTAATGGTCAAGGCAAATTGGCACCAGATAAGAGACAATGGATTTCAAAGGTAGGCTGGACTAAAGTCTCTTATGGGGGCATAGAGACTCCAAAGTTATGGTCCCCTCCTACACTAACCTTGGATAATCTATATGTGGTTAGGATTATTTATTTATTCATTTGTTTGTTTGTTTGTTTGACAAGGAAACACCAAAGTTGAAAACTAGATTGGAAAGTCAGAGAAATATCCCAAAAGAGGTTGATGTCCACTCATTTATCTATTTCTGCCAAGATAACCCTATGGATATATATCAAGTTTTTAATAGTTGAGTTGACTTGAGAGAATCTTTATGTAGAGATACCAGATCTTCTGAAATGTCATATCCAAGTTGTTTACCTTAAATGTTGTTAAAAACATGCACACATTCTTATTTTCAGGTTGCCCACGGTTTCTTTTGAATATTGCAATTGTTTGTTTTTAATCAAATGTGTGTGGTTTGTTAGTTATGATACATGTTCAGAAGTTTGTTAAGGTCACTGATGGATTTCTCTAGGTCATAATTTGTGATGTTGTTGAGTGGGACAAACTGGAGAGATTTCACATGTCTTTTTAGTTTGGCATGATTGTGGTGCTATTCCTAATTCAATATACTGTAATACCATCCATATTCATGAAAAATGTTTTTCATATATTGGGAGAGTGTGAGATAATAACGTGTTCTAACTTCTGCCAAAATGCCCTAATTGCCTCCTTCTCAAAGTGTATAGTCACCAAAAAGGAGTTCAAAAAATGAATATACATCTATAATTCTTCTTGATCTGATCACTACTTTCTTCTATTAAAATTCTGTCAGAAGGAAGATCCACAGTAACAAAGGGGGAAAAAATTAAGACTTTGTTTGATCTAGTTCAGGGGTAGGCAACCTTGGCTCTTTTATGACTCGTGGACTTCAACTCCCAGAATTCCTGAGCCAGCCATGCTGAGGGGAAAGGGAGAGTTTCCAAGCTAGCCATGCTGGTTCAGGAATTCTGGGAGATGAAGTCCACGAGTCATAAAAGAGCCAAGGTTGCCTACCCCTGATCTAGTTCCATTGGATCATGGATTTAGGTACTGTATGTGTGTATTTCTATTTATGCAGATGACCTTTTTGCCAAAGTTAGAATTTAAAATTAGAACAATATAAATAACTGCAATTAAACCCACAACATGTAATGAAAAAAACAGAAATGACAGCTAAGAATAAAAAAAGAAACTGAAATTAATGACAAACCAGTTGGCCTTCATTAAGTTACCAACTCCTAAACCAGAGTGACAGCCAGGCATCAAGCAGTATCAAAAAGCCAGCGGGGCAAGCACTGAAACCAAAACAATACACATCCTGGGTCTCATGAGATTGCATTCTTTAATTGGTGAGATCATGCTCCTCCTAACTGATATCATATTGTATCATGCACCTGATCTAACATTGACCTTTATCTTTAAGAAATTTCTGTATAAGGATATGAATCCTACTCCAATATTTCTTTGCTTTATCACATACCCACCATAAGTGGTAAAAGGTCTGCTTTTTATATTTACAACATTCATTTGAATAATAATAATAATAATAATAATAATAATAATAATAATAATAATAATAATGACGATGACGATGACGATGACAATAATAATAATAATAATAATAATAATAATAATAATAATAATAATAATAATAATAATAATAATAATAATAATAATAGAGTTGGAAGGGACCTTGGAGGTCATCTATTCTAATCCCCTGCTCAGGCAGGAAACCCTATACCATTTCAGACAAATGGCTGTCCAGTCTCTTCTTAAAAACTTCCAGTGTTGGAGGATTCACAACTTCTGGAGGCAGGTTGTTCCACTGATTGATTGTTCTAATTGTCAGGAAATTTCTTCTGAGTTCTAGGTTGCTTCTCTCCTTGATTAGTTTCCATCCATTGCTTCTTGTCCTGCTTTATTCTTGTTGTATAATTTAATCTTTCCCATGTGATAGAATCCATACCATTTCTTCTAGATACCCATTTTCAGAAATCCTACTTCATACGTGCCACAATGCTAATGCAATTTATGTATAGCATAAAACTATATTTTATAGTTTTATTCTGTAAAATTCATTATTATTCCAATTCAAACTTATTCCAACATGATGAGTGGAGATTTTAAAAAATGCAAGCGTAGATTCTACAGGAAATAACAATTGGGAAGATACCATAGTAGTTACCAGAGCACCAAAGAATAATCTTTGTAGATCTAAGTTTTATTTCATTCTGAAACTTTAGAATGATGCACTTGTATCTGGATACAATGGGTGGAGCTCCATGTTGTGTAGCATCTCAGTGTATAAACATTTACTCATATTGCTGGCTGAATGATGACGTATCAAGGACTTCTTGATGTTATGGTTATGTTGTTAATTTTCTATGTTTTAACAGTATGTTATTAATTGTAATACACTCAGAGTCCTAAAAATAAAGTGGCATGATGGATGGATGGATGGATGGATGGATGGATGGGCATTTCAGATTTTCAGAAGTTGCAAACAAAAAGGTTGGGTGTAAGAAGGAAGAGTGTGTGTTCACTTTGCAGAAATGAATTTTGATTTGCATTTTATTGCAGACTTACCTGAATCACAAACTTGCTGTATAGTTCTTTGCTGTTTCTAAGTTTTTGCATTATAAATACTGAATTAAAAGGCACAGTAATGCATATAGTAGGTGGATGAACGCTGATACAGATCTGTAAAAATAGCAATAAAAATATAAAACATTAAAAAGTTATTCAAACCACTCTTAGGAGTTGCAGGTAATCCTTGCCTTACAACTGTAAAGGAGACTGCCCATTACTATCATAAGTTGTGATGATCCTAAAGCAAGTCACCCATGTGACCAATCTGGTTTTACAGCCTTTTTTTGTGGTGCTCATTAAATGAACTAATTGTTTGTTATGAGCCGGTTTTGCTAAAAAGCAGAAGTATTTTACCAAAATAGCTTAAAACTCAGTCATGTCATCGCAGGACACTGCAAACGGCTGTAAATGTGGGCTGGTTGCCAAGCAGCCAACATGGGATCATGTGATCAGAGGAGAGGGCAGCCATTGGGACTTTGGGAATGAGTTGTTAAGTACTTCCAGAGAAGTCTGTTGTCTGAATGGTTGTAAGTTGAGGGCTTTCTGTATCAGAAGAATTTTGCAAGAAAAGATGAACCTTTTTATTCTTGGGTGGAGAATATGCATTTCCAGCCTAA
>NW_015393397.1:0-2656 GCF_001527695.2 Protobothrops mucrosquamatus | reverse complement strand
GTTGCCAAGCAGCCAACATGGGATCATGTGATCAGAGGAGAGGGCAGCCATTGGGACTTTGGGAATGAGTTGTTAAGTACTTCCAGAGAAGTCTGTTGTCTGAATGGTTGTAAGTTGAGGGCTTTCTGTATCAGAAGAATTTTGCAAGAAAAGATGAACCTTTTTATTCTTGGGTGGAGAATATGCATTTCCAGCCTAACGTGGAAGTGGAATGGAGATAATGAGAACCAGTAAAACCAGAAAGTACAGATTTATCATTGTGTTCATTGATGGCTCAGTGGTTAAAGGTGCTGAGCTTGTCAAGTGGAAAGCTGACAGCCCAGGTTTAAGACCCGAGCGCTGCACAATGGGGTGAGCTCCCGTTCCTGGGCCCAGTTCCTGCCTACCTAGCAGTTTGAAAGCATGCAAAGCATTCAAATATTGTTTTTCTTGTGAAAACATGAACTGGGTTAAGTATGTCACATTCTGCAAACTAACCCCAAATACCTAATCTTTATTCAATGAAATCAGCATGTTCTAATATTCTTTCCGATTTTTTTTATTACTGTTAGCTGTGGTTCCTACATCCCTCTTCCCCACCAAAAAAGTCAAGCTGTGAATTGATGCACTCATTTATCAGACCTGGCTAGATTATGGAAAGGTCAGACTGTCTTGAATTTGCATGTATTCCATCTAAAATGGATTTCTTCCCACTTATCGCTTCTATCTGCGTTAAAATAAAAATGTGGATTTCTTCTTTTCAACATTGATATGCCTTTTAAAAAGCTCCAAGTAAATAGAACCTCTATTGGCACAAATATTCAATTGTAGTTTACGGTCATATGCACCTTTATATGTACTTATGCAAAATGCATTCATTTTTTTTTTTCATTTATGTTTGCAGTTGAACAGCATCTCACAGAATTGAAATAACCATAGCCCAATCTGAGTACATGGGTTCTGGGAGAGCAAATCTGATTATTTCATTTTCAGAGATGATCTGAAACCTTGAATATTTGCACACAGCAGTCCAGCTGGCTGAAACTAGAGGGGAAGAGAGAGAGAGAGAGAGAGAGAAGGTGAGAGAAGTTCGGGAAAATAACAAAATGATCAGCAACATTATCAAAAGGACATTAACAAATAGGTTGTAAATATTAATGTTAGTGGGTTTTTTTTTTATAATCTGCATTAAGTAGAGACACAGACTTTATCAAATAAAAGAAGAATAAAGCCTTTGCTACTTTGGGGAAAAACAATAAACGTGAACTTATGCTTAATTTCTGGAAACCTATTAAACTTTATTGCATTCTATTACAATAATCGGTAACAATAAATCTGAAAAGCCGTTATAAATAGTTTTCCATTGGAAAAACAATTTAGCTTAACCAACTTACTATTTTTTTTTAAAGAAATCAATGGTAACTTTGGTTTCTTCAATAGTCATTGCCTTTGCCATCTGTCTTGCCTCTGACTTTTAAATATATAATTAAAAATGAGTAGATGTTTTCATATACGGATTGGCTCCTCTCACTCTTTCAACTCTCATTGTTACTTTAAAAAGCGAAAAAAGAAAGCTGCTTTCTAAGGCTTCTCAAAGATCTGGATATCCCCTGTGAATTTAATCTAAAACATAATGACTGATACTTGGTTAGTTAAAACTTGATGTTCTGCTTTTAGTTAAGAGTTACAGAATATTCTCAAGATTAAGGAAGGCAATGTGGTATAATGTGGTTAAGATATTGGACAAAAAGACACAAGTTTTATTCCTCCCCCAGCTCCCCATACACATGTACACACACACACACACACACACACAAACAGCCATGGAAACTCCCTGATTGAATTAAACAGCTTCAAGTCCAATTGATCTCCAGATTGGGAGATTAGTGAGAATGAAATGAAGGGAGATACCCAATACAGGTGGTCCCTGACTTACAATCATTCATTTAGGGACTGTTCAAAATTACAACAGCACTGAAAAAGTGGCTTATGACTATTTTTCATGCTTGTGATTGTTGAGGTATCCCATGGTCATATGATCAAAATTTGGATGCTTGGCAACTGGCTCATATTTATGATGGTCGCAGCGTCCTGGGGTCGCATGATCCCCTTTTGCAAACTTCTGACAAGCAAAGTCAATAGGGAAGCCAGATTCACTTAACAACTGTGTTACTAACTTAATGGCTGTGATTCACTTAACAACAACAACAACAACAACAACAACAACAACAACAACAATAATAATAATAATAATAATAATAATAATAATAATAATAATAATAATAATAAAGTTGGAAGGGACCTGGGAGGTCATCAAGTCCAACCCCCTGCTCAGGCAGGTAACTCTATACCATTTCGGACAAATGGCTGTCCAGTTTCTTCTTAAAAACTTCCAGTGTTGGAGCATTCACCGCTTCTGGAGGCAGGTTGTTCCACTGGCTAATTGTTCTAACTGTCTTAGTTCTAGGTTGCTTCTCTCTTTGGTTAGTTTCCATCCATTGCTTCTTGTCCTGCCTTCAGGCGCTTTGGAAAATAGCTTGACTCCCTCTCCTTTGTGGCAGCCCCTGAGATATTGGAACACTGCTATCATGTCCCCCCTCGTCCTTCTCTCAATAGTAGAAGGAACGTCGTAAAATATGGCAAAACTCACTTAACTTCCATAGCAACAGATATTCTG
>NW_015393396.1:14727-15841 GCF_001527695.2 Protobothrops mucrosquamatus | reverse complement strand
ACTGTGGCAAGAAAAGGTTGTAAAATGAGGCAAAACTCACTTAACAACTGTTGCACTCAGCAATAGAAATTTTGGGCTCAGTTGTGGTCATAAGTCAAGGACTACCTGTATTACAGTTGGTCTCTTTCCTATTTGGATTTTTAATGTAGTTATGGGGAAACAGTACTTTAAACCTTCCAGTGCTCAGTATCTCAGGCTTCGTGCTTTCTCCCAAGCTATTTAATATCTATATTGAGCCTGATGGATAAGTTGTCAGGAGTACAGGTACAGGGCACACTCAGATTCAGGTGAAATTACATGACACAGGAAATACAAAGCCTCAAACAGGAACAGGAAACAACTTCCAAAGCCCAAGAAGTTATAAAAGCCCACCACTCCCAGCAACATGTGGTCAGCTTTCCCATAGCTATATTTCTGTCTGGCTCTACGGAGGATGCTATTTCTTCCGTTCTCCATCTGAGCTTGAAGCTCTTAGAGGAAAGAAATGTTGTTTGTCGACTTCAGCTTGGCGTTTAACACAATCATTCCCCAGCATCTAGTAGACAAACTGGGCCTTTTAGGCTTAAACACTCCTTTGTGCAACTGATTTTCTTACCAACAGGTCCCAATATGGGCGAGTTGGAACAAATACCTCCAATATCATTTTCTTGAGCACAGGTTCTCCCCAGGGCTGCATCCAAGTCCGCTGCTGTTCACCCTGTGAACAGGCAATTGCCATTTTCTGGTCAAAATCTCACGCCAAAGGCGAGGAACAACTTTTCGCAAGAGAACCACCTAAATCCATTAACTTAATCCAGCCAGCTGTGCTAGCAGATCATCCATTAACTTAATCCAGCCAGCTGTGCTAGCAGATCATCCATCCTTGCCATCCCGCTGCGGGACGGGGAGGGGGAAGGGGCAGGGAAACGTCGCGGGGAGATTCTCCGTCCTCCAATAGAAACCCGAGAGGGGCGGGCTAATACAAGCTGAGTGGCGTAGGACCCCGCAGAGCCGGCAGCCGGGGGCGGAAGTGGGTGGCTGTGGCCGGTTGCCGGTTGCAGACCGGGACCGTTGATTCACGCTTGGGAGTGGATGCGGAAGAGCCCGACGAAAATGCTGCGATTGGTGGCTGGGC
>NW_015393396.1:11047-14577 GCF_001527695.2 Protobothrops mucrosquamatus | reverse complement strand
GGGTTCTGGAGCTATTCTCTATTCATTAAACAGGTGACTTGACTGATGCCAAAACAAAGGATGGATTTGGGTCTAATCAGGTTGAGGTGGAGTGGCAAACTTACCAGACAATTCTAAAAAGATCTAAGGTCATGGAAAAGACAAAATGGATAGATATAAAAGGAAATCATGGTAAGACAGAGAGAAGACTTTAGGCACGCAATTCTAATTTTATGTTGATCATTAGGAAATGCTAGACTGTCATACCCCCTCATTTAACCTTGTTTAATTTTTTGATATTATATAAATTATTTAAATCATTTATATACCATAACATTTTAAAAGTGTCTGGAATCATTATGAAAAGTATAAATATATATTTAAAGTAAGAGAATATTGTTTATATATTTAGCTTTTCTTGTAATTTTATTTTGACCATTCTGTTGTAAATTTCCTTAAATAATATAATTTTAGCTTCGCCAAAAAGCCTCTTAGCGTTTGGTTTATGCAAAAAATCTTGTTTTCCTCCCTAGCCATCCTTCTTCTCTTTTAAGTTCATAACTGCAATGATGTTTTTTTAAACTTAGACTACTTTTTTATTCCTAGCTTTATCGTGAAATTGGATCGAAATGTTTACCATTTTCATTGCAGATACATTCAACATTCCTAGCCTGGAGAGTGTTCATAATTACTACAGGTATGTTAGCATGTAATGATGGTTTCAGCAGTCCAGAAAAATATACAGTGAACAGAAATTTCTATTTAAACAAGATACATGTACCGAAAAGTTGACTCTATACACATTTTATCAATTAAGTATTTTAAGATCAGTTATATTCAATTGTGTTATATTCATAATTGTGTCCAATTATGAAAGACTGCCTGGACAAGTCCCTGGACAAGTGGTTTGCCATTGCGTGCTTCCTAAGGGCTGAGAGTGATTAGCCCAAGATCACCCAGCTGGCTTTGTGTCCAGGACAGGACTAGAATACAAGTGTTCTAGTTTCTAGCCTAATGCCTTAACCATATACTAATCTGGCTCTCCAATTATAGGTAACCAAGATTCTTTTCTCCTTTCTGTACTATTTGGTAGCTGCATTTTTTCCCTTAACTTTCTGAAGGAAGGAGCGAGGAAATTCAAGTTTTGAAATTTAAGTCATATTATTATTATTATTATTATATTATCTTTTATTCATTAAACATGAACCTCAGTCAATTGAACATTCAAATTGGCTGGCACTGATGGTTGACACAGGTTGCTATCAGCATCCGAGGTGTCAACCAGGTATCTCCTTAAAATATAAGATGTTCCGAGTAGCGCAGTTTTTTGTAACATTGCTGGAGTTATTGCAGAAAGCTGCAGTTTCTTGATGTATTTTACAAAGTTTTTGGACATAGTTCCCAGTGCCCCGATGACAATGGATACCACTGTTACACGTTTCATCCATAATCGCGCAGTTTCGATGGCCAGGTCACGATATTTTGAATTTTTTTCCAGTTCTTTTTCTTCGACTCTGGCATCTCCTGGTACAGCGACATCAATCAGCTATACACTTCGGTTCTCCAACTGTGATATCCAGCATATTATGTTCCAAATGGTGATCTGTCTGTATTCGAAAGTTGTTGTTGTTGTTGTTGTTATTATTATTACTACTACTACTACTACTATTACTATTACTACTATTATTACTATTATTATTATTTGGCTAACTAAGAATGGTGGTGAACTGAGCCCAAATGCATCTCTGTTAACATATCTGTTATCCTTACAAGCTTCTCATGTAACATATTTCTCCTGATTAGATTTTTCTTAAAGTCCTTTTCTTTGGCAGGAAATATTCTGTGTGGCAGAAAGATGGCTCCTTTCATTACGTTCATAGAACACCTTTTGGAAAATATTCTTTCACCTGTGTGGATGCAAGTCTTGATCCAGGTCCCAAGATACCCTACAATTTCTTTGGGATATTAAATGCGGTAATGTTAGAAAAAACAATGTTTTATCAAATCAAAAGATCAGAAAAAATTGAGGCCAGTTGTGTGTCTTACATATGTTAACAATAACGTCTGAATGAAGTGTTCCAAGTACAGGTAGTCCTCTGCTTACAATAATTCGTTTAGTGATGTTCGAAGTAATAACAGTGAAAAAATGGACTTATGACAGTTTTTCACCCGATCGTTATAGCACTCCCATGGTCACGTGATCAAAATTCAGATGCTTGGCAACTGGTTCATATTTATGACATTGCAGTGTCCCAGGGTCATGTGATCATCTATCGCGACCTTCTGACAAGCAAAATGAATGGGAAAGCCAGATTCACTTAACAAACAACTATGATACTAACTGAACAACTGCAGTGATTCAATTAATAATTGGCAAGAAAGGTCATAAAATGGGGCAAAACTCACTTGACAACTGTCTCGCTTAGCAACAGAAATTTTGGGCTCAATTATGGTCGTAAGTCAAGGACTACTTGTATTCACATATTTTTGTCAGTATTCCTACTTTCAGTCTTTGACATATGCAATATTTTATCAATGAGGTTGGTATGCCTCACATCTCTGAAGAGTGAGCATTTTCAAAGAGATAGTGAATTTAGTTTCCTGTGGCGTGAGTTTCATTTGCAGTGACCAAATCTTTTCATGAGATTTAGTTTCCTATGGGACAAAGAATCAATGGAGATTTAAGTAGTTTTGAAATAATATATGTCTCTAGCAAAACACCCATTCCTTATTATGGTTTCTTTGCACATAGACCTCCATTGCATTCCTTAGCTGCAAAGGGGAAAAAAATGCCCCTCTATCCCTACTTTGGGTCACAGAGCAATCTTCAGGGATAGATAGGTTTTATAGGAAGGCCATCATCTAATTATCCTAAATTATTAGTCAAACTCAAGATTCTACTAAGTATTTCCTTAAGGGAATCTGTCAGTGATAATCATAAAAAGAGTGTTAAGACAATCTGTTGAGATTGTTTTTCTTAAATATTCTACTGTTCTCTCATGATCATGTTGTTGTCAATGTGATATAGAAGATTCTTTGGCAGCATTAGAAAGATCAGACCCAGTCCAGAACTATGTCTATATTCTAACATACACATATAGCTTCTGTGAAACAGCACGGTTGTATGAACACCTTGCCTTTATAGGTAGTTCTCAATTTACCACAATTAATTTAGTGATTGTTCAAAGTTGCAGTGGCACTGAAAAAAGTGACTTATTTTTTTTCCAAAGAAATTTTATTATTTTCCATCAAAAAAAAAAACAATCATAACATAAGTAAACACAATAACAAATAAAAGCCCCCCACCACCCCCCCCGGACTTCCCAAACCTAATCCCAGGATAATATTCATCTAAAAGTAAACAAATACTAATATCTCTAACTCCACAAAATATCTTGATCTACATGAAAAGATAAAAAGAGTAAGAAAATCTAAAAACCTAAATTATATTCTACCACTCTATGCTTCTTTTGAATATAAACAATCCATCTTCTCCATATTGATAAAAATTGTTCATTCGAATGATTCTTCAAATAAGCCGAAATCTTTGC
>NW_015393396.1:3220-7126 GCF_001527695.2 Protobothrops mucrosquamatus | reverse complement strand
TTGTCTGCATATAATAACTCACAGTTCAATTTAAGTTGCAGCGGTGGCGGCGGCTTCTGGCTTCGCCGAAGCGAAGGCGTCCTGGATCGCGGAGAATCCTCGGGGCTCCGGAGGAGTTCTAACCTACATCGTCCACATAGGACGACTCGGGAACTCAACTCCTACCCCGGGCAGCTCACCGATCCCCTTATGCCCAGGGCAAAGATATCAAGCCGTTTGACAGCTGATGCTTGCTGTCAAAACGGCTTTTGCGCGAAAACAGGCGGGAGGCAGCTGTCGGTTGCGTCCGACGAGGTCGCCTGCATACCGGAAGTCCTGAAAAAAGTGACTTATGACCATTTTTCGCAACACTGTTGCAGTATCCCCCTGGTAACATGATCAAAATACAGATGTTTGGCAACTGGTACATATTTATGATGGTTGCACTGTCCTTGGGTCCTGTGGATATAAAAATAAAATCTGTTTTTTTTTAACTGTTAAATGGGAGCCATTTGGAGATGTTTATTCTTTACAACCTGCCTCCAGAAGCGGTGAATGCTCCAACACTGGAAGTTTTTAAGAAGAGACTGGACAGCCATTTGTCCGAAATGGTGTAGGGTTTCCTGCCTCAGCAGGGCGTTGGACTCGATGACCTCCAAGGTCCCTTCCAACATCATCATCATCATCATTATTAATAATAATAATAATAATAATAATAATAATAATAATAATAATAATAATAATAATTTTATTAATTTTATTAGATTTGTGTGCTGCCCACTTCATCTAGAGGCGATTCTGGGTGACTTACAAATATTAAACTTTATTTGTAACTAGGACTTTAAAGATGTTCATGGCTTCCAGTACTAATATTGTGTTTAAAAATTGCATGTATGTGTTGACTGTTGGCAGTCAATGTATTATTAAAACTTTTGCACCTTTTCATTTCAGAATAAAATGGCAGAGTTGTCTGAACTGATCTCAGAAAGTCATGATAGTAACCATACCATTTTGTTTGGTCATTTCCCTACCTCATCAATCATCTCTGTATCTCCAGGAATACGAGCAGCCATGCGGTATACTATTTAAAAAAAATTTTTTTTTTGAAATATATGAATTGTTTATCTTATGCTTTTTAAAATAAATCGTTCATTTTGTATTAATGAATAACAAGAAATAATTATTGTTAAAATTACAGTGTTAATTGGCCAGAAGTTAATATTTCTAAAAATAATAGTTTTTCATGTTGCAATGCCCTTTCCTAGGTAAACAAAAGGTATTAAGAAGATCCCCTTACCCAGGACATGTATGCTCCTGTAATGGAGAAATCAAAACCACAGTCTCTTCTCCTGCTCATTTTACAGAGACTTATTCACCGGGTTACAAGGCAGTACAGACCAATTTGTCATCCCTGTACTCTCCTTTGACATCATCTCCTTCATAATTTATAATATCACCAAGTCCTGAGCAATAATGTGCAAAAAATGCCCAGTGCTGACTGCCAGATGAAGTCAGACAAGCTTGATGTAGTTCAGTTCTATACTGAGGGTATTTGTCTGTTCTCAGTTTTGCAGCATTTCTTGGCACTATTTTTTTTATTTTCAGCTGTTTAGATAGCATAGTATGAATTTTGGATTCATCTCTAGCTTTGAATTCCCCTCTTTTAATTCAGTAATCCCAGTATTTTTAATAGTTAGATATAGTTTGTTTTTTAAAATGATAGTTGTTCTAAGCTCATGGTTTCTTTTCTTAGACTTTATAATGGCAAAAGTTCAGAGTAGTGATATTGTATGCTATACATTAATGCTATATTTTGCTTTGATTAGTTTTGCCTTAGTTTATTTGTGTGGGCATTTCCATACATTGGGTGGCCTGATGCCTGTCCTTCATACTCGTCATCCTGATGGAACTTTAGAACTGGAGTTGGGAGACTGGAAGCATACTAGGAAGTAAGTAAACGTCCAACGCAAAGGCAAATTTTATTTTATTTTTCTATTTTCTATCATTTCTTAGTGCCTGGAAGCTGTAGGGGTCTGGATGGGGGACAACAAGCTTCAGATGAACCTTGGCAAAAGAGAGTGGTTGTGGGTGCAAGGGACCTCAGGATCCAGTTGTTTATCATTTTTAGTTCTGGATGGCATGGTTGCACAATATGCAAACTGGAGGTTCTCATGACTCCTGCTTGAAGAGCAGGTGGCAATCATGACTAGAGGGGCCTTTGTGCAACTTTGTGTTGTGCGCCAGTTGAGCTCTTACTTGGATCATAATTGACTACACATAGTCATTCATGCCCTAATCATCTCTTAGTTGGATTACTGCAACACGGTCTACATGGGGCTACCCTTGAAAAGTATTCGTAAGCTATAGCAAGTGCAGAATGCAGCAGCATGCACAATTCTGTAGGCCCCTAGAGTGGCACATATTACGCTGCTATTGCACAAGCTACATTGGTTACCAGTTTGCTTCTGGGCCCAGTTCAAGGTATGTTTCAATTACTTTTAAAGCCCTATATTGCATGAGTCAAGAGTATCTGAGGAACCATCTCACTCCAAAGGGACTAACTCACACATTTGTGCCAGCAAAAGAGGTCTGCTACGGATCGCGTCTGCTAAGGAAGTCCAGTGGGAAGGTCAAAGACAAGAGCCTTTTTCGCTGTGGTCCATTCTGTACCACCAGAAGGAAAAACTTTCCCACCCTTTTGGCCTTCCAGAAGGGTGTTAAAACATGACTTTGCTAGCTAGTTTGGGGCCACGAAGGGACTGCTCACCACTGGAGATGGCTGACAGGGTAAGATAAACTTATCCCTGTACCATCTGTCTCTTGGTTCCTGGGTTTGGTTTTGTTTTTTGCATAATTTGAAAATTTTAACTGCTTTTCTATTTATCTTTTTGTGATCTGTAAGTGGCCCAGGATCACCTTATTAGGAAGATGGGTGGCATATACAATTAATAAAATAAATAAATATCTTCTACTCTTTAAGATGTTCCTTGTTAATTAAAATATTATTTTAATTGTTGAATATCAGGTATCGGATTCTTGCTTTTGATCATGATCTCTTCAGTTTTGCTGACCTGAAATTTGAAGAATGGCCTGTAATTCTTATCACCAATCCTAAATCATACCTTTATAGTAGCTATGCTCACGAGCCGCTACAGAGAATTCTTCATTCTACCCATATTAGGTAACTTACATGTTTTGAAACATATGGAAGTTTCATAGAAATATTAGCAATGATGGGGGGGCAGTCAAGTTAATCACTCTTGCAGTTGCTTGCATCATCTTTGCTGTAAAGTCTAAATTTTTCAGCCAACTTTCTCATTGCTTGTTTATTGTTCTTTTTTTTAAAATGTAAAAAATAGAAAAAGCATAGTGGAGGATGGTGGGGGGGAGAAGGAATAGTTAAATCCTTTATGTCCACAATTAATTCCTTCCATACTGTGAATGATGAAAAGGACTGTAGCAACAGAGATGTTTCTTCTGAAGCAGCTCTGCTTTGTCAATGCTCTAGGAACCCTTTCTTCTGCAAAATAATGCTAGTTGCTTTGTCCAGCAACAAAATATCTAATTTCGGACAACATACTAAAACCATACTAATAGCAAGCTAGCCAGTATTAAACCATTATTACAAATTATTGTTATCCTGTTTTGCCTTAGCTGCATTTTGACCCATAGCCTGGGTTGAAATGACACACAAAGTCAAATACAAGATTGCTTAACACAGTATAAGTGTGGGCAGTGACTAGGTTTATGCAAGCTTCTGAGCCCTGATTTGTTTTTCCATGTTTCATTGAATAAAAGCACCATGAGCTGGGTTTACACAGTGTTTTAAGTAAAAAAATAAATCCAAACAAGAGTACTTGTCGTCACTTTGTTCTCTCTCTTTTGCACAAAACACACTGCAAAGAAGAGAATTACTTGCATAACTTG
>NW_015393396.1:0-2702 GCF_001527695.2 Protobothrops mucrosquamatus | reverse complement strand
CTGTGATATCATTAATAAGTCCCACTATATTCTTGTACTTAGAATTTTGGCCTTCTCTCCTTCTCCTATCAAGTTTGTCAAGATCATGATTGATGACATTTATCTTGGAGATGCTATTCAGGTGTCTGGACCTCTCTATGTCTTGAAATGGTCCCCCCAAAATTACAGTCAAGGATTTCATCAGATAGCTGTGACTGTCAAGGTGAGTTCTCTGCTACTGTTCATCATTCTATCATATATTTACTGAAAAATGCATTTGGCAGAATCTCTGCTCATCCATGATTATTCAGTAGGTAACCTTGGGGATATTACTGCCTCCCAGCCTCTCTAAGCAGGAGCAGTACGCATAGCATAAGGATAGGTATGTTTCAACAACATGGTATCTGTAGACACCTATATATCCACAGGTGCCTCTAAACACCCATCAGGCTCCATAGCCAACTTCATTTTTAAAAAATTATTTTAATATGAAAAATTAAAAGGGAATCTAGCATGCTGCAGAGCACTCACCTCAAGTATAATACTTCATTTCCAAAATAAAAACGTCCCCAATATATTGCAGAGTTTTCTCAGAGGTCTGGCTATTGCACAAAAGGAGGAGGAAGGAGGAGGAGGGGAGAGGAGAAGGAGATTCATGTAGGAAGATGACGGTAGCCTCTCACTAGCAATAGCACTTAGACTTATATAGCACTTCATAGTGCTTTACAGCCACTCTGAGCCGTTTACAGAGTCAGCATATTGCCCCCAGCAATCTGGATCCTCCTTTTACCGACCTCGGAAGGATGGATGCCCGAGTTAACCTTGAGCCAGTCAGGATCGAACGCCAGGCAGTGGGCAGAGTTAGCCAACAATAACTGCATTCTAACCACAGTGCCACCACGGCTCCTTCTGGTAAATGGATATTTACTGACTGGGCAAGCCCACCTTAGCAGGCATTTTATGACAATACCTTCAATGTGCTTTCAAATGATTCTACTACCCCAAACAGTTGGGGAACCTGCCGTTCTGGAAAAGAATGAGGAAGAAAATCTAAACGTCTGGCTTTGTCTCAATTACTTGTCAGCACAGTTAAACAGTGAAACAAAGAATGGGTCAGCCATACAACAATATGACCAAAATTAAATGGTGTACAGTAAGGACTGCTAGAAAGTATTTAAGTAGCAAATAATGAAGAACCTTAAATATGCAAGTCTGCCGTTAGAATATACCATAGTTGTTAAACTGGACATTTTGTTCATAGTTATTAGTTGCTTTCCTATTATACCATATTGCATCATAGAACAGAAGTGCCCAAATGTAATGGAGGCATGTAGAAATTTGGGAGTGGTGTTACTAGGATAGTAGGGAATTTTAGAAAAAATGTAGTATAGACAATCCAGTCGCTTTCAAAGGAAGTAAGGTAGGCAGGTTATTGGAAGAGAGGGAGGTGCTGAAAGGATTGGCAGGTGTGTCATAGGAACATCAGGGACTGTATGAGCTTATGGGAATAAGAGAAGGCACTGTAGAATTGGAGCTCAGTGGGTTAATGGTTTGATTAACAGCAGATCTATAGGAAGATGAGGACTGGAAACCTGATTTGTGCAACAGGGCAGATTGATTTAACAGAAATCTTCCCTTTGGGTGGGGAGCTGGGGGAGGGGCTAAAAAAAAATAAAAATGGAACATAATACTGAAAAGTTTAGTAATCCTTGTTTTGGTCCTGTTTTTAGGATGCCAGTGGTAGAAGTGCCACTCAGCTTCATACATTTGCTATGCAGGAAAATCTTTCTCTTAAATTTGGTCTTTTGGCATCTTGGCTTCTTCTTAATGATCATTATATATTGGTAAGTATTCTTTCAGATAAGGAGATGAACAATAGACGGATGGATGGATATATGGATATACAGGTAGTCATTGCCTTACAACCATTTGTTTGCTGGCTTTCGAAAGCTCCCACAGCATTGAAAAAAGTTACTAACAGCTGGTCCTCACCCTCACCCTTGTTGAAGCATCCCATGGTCATGTGATCAAAACCCAGGCACTTGGCAACCTGCATGCGCTTATGTTGGTTGCAGCCTTCTGGAGTCACGTGATTTTTCCAGTCTTCCCAACCAGCTTCCTACAAGTAAAGTCAACGAGGCAAGCCAGATTTGCTTAAAGATTGCATGACTCACTTAACGATGACAGTGATTTGCTTAATAACTGTGACAAAACAGGTCATGAAATCGGGCACAACTCACTTAACCACCTTGCTTAGCAATAGAAATTCGAGTGCTAATGGTCGCCTTAAGTCGAGGACTACCTTATACAGACATTATTAATGAACTTTCAAGTTGCGAATTTTTGCTGATACAAACTGATCTGTCTGTACCCGGAAGTTGGGAAAAGATGGGCAGGTTTGCTTGTATTGGCAAAATATATATATGGTGCGCTGGAAACAAGCTTCCTCTCATCTTCTCCTACCCTGGGGACCCTCTAGGGTAGTGGACAGGCACAGTGCAGATCTCACCCCACATAAGTAGCGGCATTGCAGCAAAACCTGATCCAGTGAATCCTGAGCGGCAGTGGGAGAAAGTGGGAAAGGAAGTTGGGAGAAGACAGGTGTAATGGGAGTTGTGTTGGGAGAAGACAGGTGTAATGGTATTTATTGATGTGTCAAATTTATTGGCCTCCCATCTTACCTCAAGGTAACTCTGGGAGGCTTACAATCATAAAAGATACAA
>NW_015393395.1:13498-14595 GCF_001527695.2 Protobothrops mucrosquamatus | reverse complement strand
TGGTGGAGTCTGGAGGGGATGTGCGAAGACCTGGAGGGTCCCTCCGTCTCTCCTGCCAAGCCTCTGGATTCACTTTCAGCAGCTTTGCCATGAGCTGGGGCAGACAGGTTCCAGGGAAAGGACTGGAATGGGTTGCACACATGGGTACATCTATCACTTACTACTCAGACAAAGTGAAGGGTCGCTTCACCATCTCCAGAGATGAGGCCAAAAGCCAGCTGTATCTGCAAATGAACAGTCTTAAAGCTGAAGACACGGCAGTCTATTACTGTGCGAAAGCCACAGTGAGAGGAAGTGAATCTGAAGCCAAACAAGAACCTTCTTTTCTTCAGAGCAGCTCTTCAACTTGACTGAGTTCCAGATCCTGGATTAGTCAATGAAGATTGATTGATTTCTAATGAGAACTTCAGGGTGTTTTATTCTGGGTTTCAAAAAGTGTGTTGTAAGAAAACAACAACAACAAAAAATCCAAGTATCCTGTCCCTATTTATAAGGTGATTTGGCTTCACTGGAATGGAATGTAGTCTTTTAGTATCATGGTGGAAGGATGGAAATGGAACTTTAGGATAATCCTAAATATTCAAACGGCCAAAGACAAATTGGGGAAATATGCGCTCTGAATGAAACTCCTTGGAAAATGAGATTGATGTGTCCTCTCCTCAGTTTTGATTCTGGAGGCAATGCTGTCCCAAAATCCAACTGTCTACACATCTGGAAGAGGTATTTTCGGGAATAAAATATGTATAATTGTATATTTTCTTATTTTGGAAGTCTCTAGTCCATCCCCCTGCTCAGGCAGCAGACCTTATACCAGTGATGGTGAACCTTTTAGAGACTGAGTGCCCAAATTGCAACCCAAAACCCACTTATGCATCGTCGGGTGCTGGGTGGGTGTGGCCTATTGGCTGGGCGTGGCCCATTGGCTGGGTGTGGCTGTGGTAGTAATGGCAGACTGGTTGGGACTAAAAAGTTCAATCAATCAATTCTAACTTTGCAAGATTTTTTTTTCCCAAGAGAAGTTGAAATTGACTGATTGATTGAACCTTTTTTTTTTTTTTTTTGCACACAGTAGTGGAGGCCTAAAGTAAAAAGGTTTT
>NW_015393395.1:8379-11225 GCF_001527695.2 Protobothrops mucrosquamatus | reverse complement strand
ATACCCTTGATAG
This sequence comes from Protobothrops mucrosquamatus, assembly GCF_001527695.2. Lineage (NCBI taxonomy): Eukaryota > Metazoa > Chordata > Lepidosauria > Squamata > Viperidae > Protobothrops > Protobothrops mucrosquamatus. The sequence continues at coordinate 11,212 of NW_015393395.1, read as the reverse complement.
AAAAATAAAATAAGCTTCCAGACCTTCTCTTCTCAACTCCAACCACCCCGGCCTTCTCCTTTCCTTTCCTTTTCTATCCTTCCTCCTTCCACTCACGCCAGCCACACCCGAAGCCAACTGCAGCTGTCCCAATCTTTTCCTTCCCAGTCAAGCTCCTGCCAGCACTCTCAGGCAGTCCCCGCTACAAAGGAATGGAATATTGTCCTTTAATATCACAGCAGAAGTCTGGAAATTAGTCTCATGGTGAACCTCCTAAATATCCAAACTGCCATTCACATATGGAGGAAACACCTACAGTAAAACAAAATCCTTGGAGAATTAGGAACATGCTTCCCCTCCTCATTTTTGACACTGGGGGGCAATGTTGCTACATGAAATCCCATTGTGTGTGCAGGGGTGAGGTAGGGAGTAAAACAAATGTAATTAGATATTTTGGAGGCCAGTTACATTTTTATTTTATTCCTGTAATAATTTTCTGAAAATAACTCAAGAAAATTTCACATCTCAGGATGGTACAGTGTGCACTGGGAAGCTGAGAATTTTTGTCAAATAATTGATTGTCGGTTTTGTCACCAGAGAAACTGTCTAAACATTTCAAACCTTTGCTGAAAATGAAAACAAAATGAAGGATTTATATTATCATATTCACTGAACATTTAAACAGTTCAAACATTATGAAGGCGAATACATACACCAACCCAGAAAATTTTAAAGTTTCCTTTAATGGATTTCAAAAGAATTTAATTTCTCAAGGCACCAAAATCCTTGCCTGGAAGCTTTATGACAGATAACCTAGAGCAAACAAAATGTTTTGGATAATACAAAGAGAATTATTTATCATTCTGTTTCAGATAAAAGGGTGTATTTGGTCACAATATGACTTAAGTTTGATTTTGTGAGTTGAATGGCCCAACTATTCTAGTGACACAATGTTCCTTGAAGTTTAGCGGCCATTTATTTTCCATAAAACAAAAAAAAAAAAGGTTAAGGAGGCTATCTTGTAGTAAAGATTCTAAGTCTGATGTGCTAGCCTTTTTATATGTTCACTAATAAGTAAATTAGTTTCATCTCTATTACCTTGAATCATTTTGAGAAGGGCTGAAATTTTTCAGTCTTTTCTGTTAGTTAATATGCAGCAAACTGGCCCTTTTTCCTATTAATTCACAAACAAAAAATTGTCCGAACCCTTTTCTTAGGACTGGAATGTTAATTACAAAATGAACATGGAAGTGATGTTTACAGAAGTTTGTTTGTCAATGCGCTGAGGGGCTCTTTTATCCCAACAGATATGTAAATCGAGGCACAATTTCCCTTTTAAAGGAGCCCCATAGTTTCCCTTTTTATACAACACCAAGAATCATAAACCTTGTGATATTTCCTGAATCCTCTCCTGTCCGTTTTTGATTCATTAGAACAATCAAAAATGTGGCTAAATCTTGTGTCCTTACCAGTAGTCCTCAAAGGTAATGACTTCCACTCTATAAAATTTATTTCCATGTTCTGTTCTTGTATGCAGGAGATCTCATTAAAAAAAAACTTTCTTTTTAGGAGTCCAGTCTCAAGTGCAGTTGGTGGAGTCTGGAGGAGATGTGCGAAGACCTGGAGGGTCCCTCCATCTCTCCTGCCAAGCCTCTGGATTCACTTTCAGCAGCTATTGGATGGGCTGGGTGAGACAGGTTCCAGGGAAAGGACTGGAATGGGTGGCCTACATAAATCCAGGCTCATCTGGTACTTACTACTCAGACAAAGTGTAAGTACCAGATGAGCTACCAGTTCATGTGTTTGGGGTTTTCCATAAAATAAAGTTTAAGGATGCAATTTTGTAGCAAACATCAGATGTGCTAGCTTTTTTATATGGTTTCTAATAAATAAGTTTATTCTCGATTCCCTTGCATCACTATGAGAAGTATTGAAATTTTGCAAATCTTTGTTTTACTGAATGTACAGTAAACTCATAGGAAAAACAATGGGTCCCAACTCTTTTTATAGGGCTGGAATTTTAATTGAAAAACACAAACGGAAGTTCACTGAAATGTGTTAGCAAACTGTCCCTTTCTCCTAACTCATAGTGGGGGAAAAATGGGTCTGAACCATTTTCTTAGGACTGGAATGTTAATTACAAAATGCACATAGAAGTGATACCGAGGAGCTGAGAGAGATGAAGCGCCGGAAAAGATGCCTAGAGAGCAGTTGGAGGGCTACCCGAACCGAATCCGACCAAACACAGGTAAGGATGCATGTTAGATCCTACCTTGTGGCAATGCGGGTGGCGAGGTCTAATTACTACTCCACCCTCATTGCGTCATCAGATAATCGCCCGGCCTCCCTCTTCAGGGTGACCCACTCTCTCCTCCAGTTGGGGGGGAGGACCCCCTGGAGGGGAGGGCTGAGGACTTTGCTCAATATCTGTATGACAAAGTCGCTCGGATCCGAGAGGGTTTGGACTCCGACTGGGTGGCCCCGGGGGAGGAGACGGGAGCAGGTCTTGAGAATATTATATGGGAGGAGTTTGACTCTGTGGCTCCTGAGGACGTGGACAGGATCCTGGGGAGGCTGAATGCCCCTCCTGGCTGGTACTGGCAGCTCGAGAGGGTACACGAGCCTGGCTCCAGGCAATTATAAACGCTTCCTTATGGGAGGGTGCCTTCCCCATGACCTTAAAGGAGGCGGTGGTGAGGCCCCTCCTTAAGAAGCCTTCCCTGGACCCAGATGTATTGGCTAACTATCGCCCGGTCTCCAACCTCCGCTTTGTGGCGAAGGTTGTTGAGAGTGTGGTTGCGCAGCAGTTCCCTCAGTTCCTGGAGGAAACAGTCTATCTGGACCCGTTCCAGTC
>NW_015393395.1:5129-6711 GCF_001527695.2 Protobothrops mucrosquamatus | reverse complement strand
AGGGGAAATTTTTTAGTGGGGTTCTTAAACATTTTTAATTAATTATAGCCAATTTAAATATTTCTTTTTAACCAAGTTTTAAGGGGTGTCTTGGGGTGTATTTGTATTTTATTGGTTGTTAGCCGCCCTGAGTCCGTAAGGAGAAGGGCGGGGTAAAAGTTTAATTAATAATAATAATAATAATAATAATAATAATAATGCTCACATAAATGTATTAGTCAATGTCCTGAGGAGCTCTTTTATCCCAATAGATATGTAAATCAAGACAAAATTTCCCCTTTAAAGGAGCCCCATAGTTTCCCTTTTCAGACAACCCCCACCAACATAAACCTGGTGCTATTTCCAGAATCCTCTCTTGACAATTCCCTCCACTCATTAGAGTGAGCAAAATGTAGCGAAACATTCTCTTCATACTACTAGTCCTCAAAGGTAACTCTTTCCCCCATATAGTTCCATGTTCTACTCCCCTATGCAGGTGATCTCATTTTTTTTAAAAAATAACCTTTTCTTCTTAGGAGTGCAGTCTCAAGGACAGTTGGTGGAATCTGGAGGGGATGTGAGAAGACCTGGAGAGTCCCTCCGTCTCTCCTGCCAAGGTTCTGGGTACAACTTTGGTGGCTACAGCATGGACTGGGTGAGACAGGCTCCAGGGAAAGCACTGGAATGGGTTGCACACATCTATCATGATTCCAGTGGAAAGATCTACTCAGACAAAGTGAAGGGACACTTCACCGTCTCCAGGGACAATGCCAAAAGCCAGCTGTATCTGCAGATGAACACACTCAAAGCAGAGGACACAGCAGTCTATTATTGTGCGAGAGACACACTGAGAGAAGTGAATCTGAAGCCAGACAAGAACTTTCCTTTTTTCAGAGCAGCTCTTCAACTTCACTGGATTAGTCAATGAGGATTGATCAATGTCTAGGGAAAACTTCAGAATATTTTATTCTGGGTATCAGATCGTTTGCTGTAAGAAAATATAGAATGATGAAAATGGCTTAAAAATTCCTATTTCATCTTCCCTGTTTACAAGGTGATCTATCTTGAGGGAAAAAAGGAATGGAATATTGTCCTTTAATATCACAGCAGAAGTCTGGAAATTAGTCTCATGGTGAACCTCCTAAATATCCAAACTGCCATTCACATATGGAGGAAACACCTGCACTAAAACAAAATCCATGGAGAATTAGGAATATGCTTCCCCTCCTCATTTTTGACACTGGGGGGCAATGTTGCTACATGAAATCCCATTGTGTGTGCAGGGGTGAGGTAGGAGTAAAACAACTGTAATTAGATATTTTGGAGGCCAGTTACATTTTTATTTTATTTCTGTAATAATTCTCTGAAAATGTCTCAGGATGGTACAGTGCGCACTGGAAAGCTGAGTGTTAGATCGCGCAGGCAGTAAGACACGAGTCGAGTGACAGTCAGCTCTTGGTTTATTGGCAAGGCATAAAGTAAATCCGGACTGGCTCTCTGGGCCAGGGGAGCCCTCTTTTATGGGATTCCCCTGGCTTGTAATCACACAATTCCATTGGCTGGCAAGACCCTGTTGCTAGTTAGCCAACCAGCAACGGGCATG
>NW_015393395.1:0-1761 GCF_001527695.2 Protobothrops mucrosquamatus | reverse complement strand
CGAGTCGAGTGACAGTCAGCTCTTGGTTTATTGGCAAGGCATAAAGTAAATCCGGACTGGCTCTCTGGGCCAGGGGAGCCCTCTTTTATGGGATTCCCCTGGCTTGTAATCACACAATTCCATTGGCTGGCAAGACCCTGTTGCTAGTTAGCCAACCAGCAACGGGCATAAAACTGTATGCAGATGGAGAAGGGCAATCACCCTTAATGGGCGATCAATGGTGAAGGGCAATCACCCTTAATGGGCGATCAATGGTGAAGGGCAATCACCCTTAATGGGTGATCAGGATATGCATAGGGGATTAAGGGGGGGGGGAATACAAAGAACACAACACCGAGAATTTTCGTCAAATAATTTGTTGTCGGTTTTGTCACCAGAGAAACTGTCTAAACATTTCAAACCTTTGCTGAAATTGAAAACAAAATGAAGGGATTATATTATCATATTCATTGAACATTTAAACAGTTAAAACATTAGGGAGGCGAACACATACACCAACCCAAAAGATTTTAAAGTTTCGTTTAATGGATCTCAAAAGAATTTAATTTCTCAAGGAACCAAAATCCTTGCCTGGAAGCCCTATCTGGCTTTATGATAGATAACCTACAGCAAACAAAACATTTTGAGAAGGGCTGAAATTTTCAGTCTTTTCTGTTAGTTAATATGCAGCAAACTGGCCCTTTTTCCTATTATTTAACAAACAAAAAATTGTCCGAACCCTTTTCTTAGGACTGGAATGTTAATTACAAAATGAACATGGAAGTGATGTTTACAGAAGTGTGTTTGTCAATGCGCTGAGGGGCTCTTTTATCCCAACAGATATGTAAATCGAGGCACAATTTCCCCTTTAAAGGAGCCCCATACTTTCCCTTTTTAGACAACACCCAGAATCATAAACCTTGTGATATTTCCTGAATCCTCTCTTGTCCCTTTTCGATTCATTAGAACAATCAAAAATGTGGCTAAACCTTGTGTCCTTACTAGTAGTCCTCAAAGGTAATGATTTCCACTCTGTAAAATTTATTTCCATGTTCTGCTCTTGTATGCAGGAGATCTCATTAAAAAAAACTTTCTTTTTAGGAGTCCAGTCTCAAGTGCAGTTTGTGGAGTCTGGAGGAGATCTGCGAAGACCTGGAGGGTCCCTCCATCTCTCCTGCCAAGCCTCTGGATTCACTTTCAGCAGCTATCACATGGGTTGGGTGAGACAGGTTCCAGGGAAAGGACTGGAATGGGTGGCCTACATAAATCCAGGCTCATCTGGTACTTACTACTCAGACAAAGTGAAGGGACGCTTCACCATCTCCAGGGACGATGCCAAAAGCCAGCTGTATCTGCAAATGAACAGTCTTAAAGCTGAAGACACGGCTATCTATTACTGTACAAGAGGCACAGTGAGAGGAAGTGAATCTGAAGCCAAACAAGAACCTTCATTTTTTCAGAGCAGTTCTTCAACTTGACTGAGTTCCAGATCCCGGATTAGTCAATGAAGATTGATTGATTTCTAATGAGAACTTCAGGATGTTTTATTCTGGGTTTCAAAAGGTGTGTTGTAAGAAAACAAAAAAAAAAAAAGTACCCTGTCCCTATTTACAAGGTGATTTGGTTTCACTGGAACGGAATGTAGTCTTTTAGTATCATGGTGGAAGGATGGAAATGGAACTTTAGGATAATCCTAAATATTCAAACAGCCAAACACACATTGGGAAAATATGCGCTCTGAATGAAACTCCTTGAGAAATGATTTTGATGTGTCCTTTCCTC
>NW_015393394.1:4767-14595 GCF_001527695.2 Protobothrops mucrosquamatus | reverse complement strand
GTCTTACTGAGATTTCATTCTGAGTAGGCATGCATAAATTGCATTATCATCCATCTCCTCCAACAATTTGCCATTTGAGAAAACCAAGGCTTGAGTATCCAATATTAATACATAGTTCTCTGAAGTTTGCCCAATTTCCTTAAAAACTGCTTTCTGCATGCTGTGGAAAACTTTATTTACCACACTAAGGATTGTTTCCTTACAGACCAAAAATATTCAAGATCTCTGTAAGTATTCAAAAAGATACTTCATTTCATCCACACTTCACTTTATAGTTAAAGAATAGCTTCATACAACTGACTTCTGGGTGACATTTTTTTCCAGGACACAACAAAACTAGTTAAGTTTATATACATGTATTGAGTACTATTACAGATGAGTTTGTATCATCCTTAATTCTAATTCATGGTTAGTTTTAAGAATGACAATTCAGTTCAATGTGTTGCACAGTACAGGAGCACAATCACAATACCCACAGAAATCTGCCGTAATTGCAGGGGGGAAAAAATGCTCTTTCCCAGCTTCCAGATTATGGTTAGCACATTTTAAATGACCATGTTAAGTATTTATGTACAGGTAAGTTTTTTTTTAGTTGAAGAAAGACTGGCTGTGTATCATCCTTGTAGGCAGAGAATACTAGCGCTTGGTACCCTCCGTGTACAATACTTCAGTTTTATAACACATCTGAGATTATGTATTTACAAAATTTCACAGTATTTCATGTTTCCCTTCTGTTCATGTTCAAAGGAAATCTTTTTTTTTTTTTTGCTCCATCTCATGTTTCTGAAGTTACGTATAAAATATAATTTCCGGTATTTGTCCATCTTCTATTGATGTTCCATTGTTGTTACCCGGTGAGCTAAAAAAGAAAAAGCAGGTTTTGCTTGAAGTTGGAGATTCGTGGATCACTTTCTTCAAACCCTTGGTGCCGTAATGAGAATCGGGGCCCTAAGCAGAAACAGAAATTCATTATTCTGGCTCCATAGAATCAAGATCACGTGAAGTACTGTATTAGTACCGCTTTATAAAACCCTAGTGAGGCCACACCTGGAATACTGCAGCCAATTTTGATCACCATATCACAAAAAAGAGGTTGAGAGTTTGGAAAAAATTGAGAGAAGAGCAACTAAGATGATCAAGGGCCTGGAGGCTAAAACATACGAAGAACGGCTGCAGGACTTGGGTTTGGCTAGTCTAAAGAAAAGAAGAAATAGGGGAGACATGATAGCCGTGTTCCAGTATCTGAGGGGCTGCCACAAGGCAGAGGGGGCCAGGTTGTTCACCAGAGCACCAGAGGGAAGGACGAGAAACAATGATTGGAAACTGATCAAAGAGAGAAGCAACCTGGAATTAAGGAGAAACTTCCTGACAGTGAGGACAATCAACCAGTGGAACAGCTTGCCTCAGAAAATCGTGGGCGCTCCCATCACTGGAGATTTTTAAAAAGAGACTAGGCAATCACCTGTCTGAGATGGTGTAGGCTCTCCTGCTTGAGCAGGGGGCTGGACTAGAAGACCTCCAGGGTCCCTCCAGCTCTATTCTATTCTAGGTTTTCCTTTCATACCTGGGGATATGTAAACTTGGAATGCACACTAGGCTATGAGAAATTCAAAGCAAAGCATTATGATTTTGCAGGATATCTGCTATAGAACGTGGTTTTAAAGAAGCATTTCCTGGATTATTATTATTAGAAATATACAAGTAATCCTCATATTGAGCGCACAAGTGAGCCCAAAATTTCTGCTGCTAAGTGAGGCAGTGAGCTTTGCCCCGTTCGATGATCTTTCTGGACACAGTTGTTAAGTGAATCACTGCAGTTAAGTTAGGTCATTAAGCGAATCTGGCTTCCCCTTTGTCAGAAGGTCGCAAAAGGCAATCACATAACCCTGGGACACTGCAACCGTCATAAATAAAGTCAGTTGCCAAGCCTCTGAGTTCTGATCACATGACCAGGGGGAATGCCACGACGGTCGCCAGTGTGAAAAACGGTCAAACAACCCAAATGCCATTTCAGTGCCACTGTAACCTCGGTCACTAAATGAACTGTTGTAAGTCGAAGGCGACTGGCATCTTCGTATCACTGGTTCATTGCTTTACGGTTACCGTTTCCACAATTTCAAAAAAGGGTCTTACTTTCAAGGTTGCGCAAGCAGTGTAACACACGGTCGGCAAAATCTCTATTGGTTCTTTGAACATAACTCTGAAGGTGCTGGCCGTTCCATCGCAGCTAAATCCAGTGTCATTTTGTCCTAGGGTCTGGTTTTTCTCATATTCAATTATCTGTAGGAAGAAAGTGATGGAAGATTTGTTTTTTTCCTTGCGAGAACGTTATTTTCTAATCTTAAGCAAAGCACAGCCTGAACGCTGCTATTGAAATCTGTTTATCTTGTCCGGTTCCAGATCCAAACGTTAGCCTGAGGCTCTAAAACAAACCAAGCTTTTCACAAGTCAACATGGTGAAATTGGACCTTTAATTGGAACTTGTGATTAATGTACTTGCTTACAAAGCAGGCACTCCTAATTCTTAAGAACGGGTACATCTGAACTGCCTCTGGGGCCTTATGGATTCGTAGTAACAGTCTAGAAAAGTAAATATTATCCCTTGAAGCTAATGATTTGTAACATATAAGTTTCACTTTTACCAATAACATTTAATAAAGGCCGGGAGCTAAGCAGACATCAAGGAATAAATTGGTGGGGACATCTGCTCCTAACCAATATTGGAAGAATGATATCAGCTCTTGCTTTGGCAACACCTTGGCTGATTTCAAGTCATAGCACACTAGTTTTGTACTGTTGCCAAAAAAATAAAACAGAAAAATATAGATGTTGAATAGAAGGAATATTCACCACCACCCTCACTCCTGCCTTTATGCCAGCTCTTTACTATTTCTGGGCACAGCTTGTAATGTTTACTAACCACTTTAGAAATTCTCTAGCTATCTCCACCCCAAGGAGACACTATACACATGACAGAATTCTCTTCATTCTGATCACGTGCTGTTTGATTGCTTTTAATGGCAGCTGCTGATTCAATTCTTTGCATGTTATTTCATACATGGTGGTAGATTAAAACAACTCAAATGTGTGTCATGTTATTTGCATCATCCTGGGTGACATATTCTCAAGTGAAGGTGAGGTGCAATTTAATTAAAATAGAATGGCATATTGCTTCCAATAAGAGGTTTTAAAACCTGTTAACTTCCCCGTAATTATGGGCATAGTGCCTTTCTAATTAATTTAAGCAAACAACTTTATTTCACAGACCAAAATGAAAACCAAAATATTCAACACCCTTATTCCTTGGCTGAAAAGCAACTACAAGTTGATCATTTGCACTTAAAGAAGCTATGGTTCTAAAAGAGGTTCATCTCCAGATGCACAGTTGAATTTTAAATCATCCATGAATTTAAATGTACTCAATTAGCTTGTAAAGCATTGTATATGAATTCTTTGATTAAAGCATGGAAAATGTCAAAGTGAATCTGTTTCAAAGTCAGATCCTTCCAATACTGAATACTGAATGGCTCATTCAGGGATAGAAGTGTGACGATGAAGCATTAGTAATACCTCCATGCTTACAAAATGCATTTTTCTCTTTGGAATACCCACCTACTTTTTAAAAGTAATACTAATATTTCCATTTATCTCTTATTAAAATAATTGTGTAACAGCATTTGAAACAGAGATCTTTTCCTCGTTTCCTCTTAAAGTAAGCCATCCTAAGTGATGCAACATTGATAGAATATTAATGCACTAGCTAGGTAATGAAATGTCTGCAAGCAAACAACCAAGCTCAGAGAGCACCAAGGATTTCCCATTAGTAGAATATCCCTGATTTCAGTTCAACAAGTCACCTATTATCAACTTGAAAAACAATTGTACCTGTATATTAACTTGATAATCAGTGGGACCGTGAATTGAACCATATAATCCAAATCCTACAATTGAAATTCTTCTATTAACTGTGAACCTTAAAAAAGAGAGAGAGAAACAGACTATTACCTGAACCTGCCATTTCACCATAGACCTATTATTATTATTATTATTATTATTATTATTATTATTATTATTATTTGCCAATAGCTCATTTCAGTTGCAAATGTATGGACGCATTTATCAACTTAACCAGAGTACTACTTTCCAGGGGAAGTTTTGCCAATCTTATTACGAGTCAAAAGAGAATCCCTCCATTCCACAGCCCAACAATGCCAGTTCTTTAGATAGACTGGCCTACCCTTCATTCTTAAGACTTCTGATTTCTGCAAAACAAAACAAAAAACCTCTTTCTGACATGCTTCCTCCTTTGGTGCATCATGGATGAAGGTTAAAAGGTTTTCTGCTAAATTCAAAGCTTCACCAGTCTGCACACTCCCCTTATTTGAATGGTCCTCTGCACACTCCCCTTATTTGAATGGTCCTCTGCTGTTTGATAGGTATGTAGTCTTTTTAAGTGCTACTCTGAATGATATTTTATTGCTTTTATTGTAACATATTTATAGTGGGCCATCACAGGATCCATCAATTGTAAGAGAGAAAATCAATATATTTGCTTTCCGACTAGACCAGGGATAGGCAACCTCAGCTCTTTGATAACTCATGGACTTCAACTCCCAGAATTCCTGAGTCAGCATAGCTATGCTGACTCGGGAATTCTGAGAGTTGAAGTCCATGAGTCATCAAAGAGCCGAGGTTGCCTACCCCTGGACTAGACATTACGTTTCTTGCTGTGTAATATTTTGGAAACGTCTCCAGTCAAACCACTATGATTGTCGTATTACTGAAAACACAGGACCCATACCTGATCCGGTCACTTGTTCCACTGTAACCCCAGCGACTCTCCACTTGTTGGAATCTGTTTATGCTGCACTCTTTCCCTCTAAGACAGCATCTTGGTCGGTCAATATAGTCAACTCTAGGTTTAGGGTTGACAGTAAAATGCAGAAAGAGATTGACTACTTCCCGATCTGACAAAATTCCAGACTGAGCAGGACCTGGGGGGGAAAAAATGGAAGGAGTGCAACTGAACTGAACATATTCTGTATCAGGAAGACAACAGGAGAAAAAAAAATCTTACAGAGATAAGACTTTTTACACATTTATCCCACGCCTAGATTACAGCTGTTAACAGCAGTTATCCGGCCTTGCAAAAGGAAAAAAAAACAAGCATACAATCTTTCTAAGAAATCTGACAAGAAAAAAAAGAGGTTGGTATTCAAGCAGAGTTTGTGGTTTATGCTGGCTGACAACATAAGCTCTGAAGTTTTCTAAAACTGTAAGGAATATGTGCATATATGTAAAGTAACGCCTTGCCTAAATACTATCTAAATAATAGGCTAGTTATCCTCAAAAAGCTAACCTAACAAAATTCATACACAAGGATAAAAGCTATTAACAGCAATTATTTTTTTCCATTGTCCCATTCATTAAATGTACATGTTGCCAAGTTTTCCACCAGCAAAAGAATTAAAAGATTTTTTTAAAATGGTCCAGCCACTTTGCATGATGCCGTCTTTTTCAACATGTACAACAAGCACCATTCTGTGGGCAATCAAGGAAATTAAATGGGCCCACAGATAGAAATTTAGATTTGTATGATTTAAAGCAAAATATATCAAGTTAGAATGTAAAATGCAAAGCAGAGTTGTCTATGGCCACAATGTTCGACACGCGCACGATTATATGGTTTTACAAAACCACACAAGATCAAATAAACATGGCCATACACAAATCACTGTTCTTAGTGGTGCAAACATTTCAAATGAATGTAACATTTTATGTCAGGGGTGTCAAACTGCCAGTTTCATGATACCGGAGCCGCGCCCACCCCGTTGCTGGCAATGGCAAAAAAGCTCCAATACGTTGCGCGACATCACGTGACGTCGCAAGTTTGACATGTCTGTTTGATGTGAAATCATCTGGTTTATTTTTGGTATGGGGCCAACTCTTCCCATGTGGCATCACATGCTTCCCATGTGGCATCACATGCTTCCCATGTGGCATCACATAAATGCTACAAGTGGAACTGTACCCAAAGGATGCTGAATATATTCATCTGTGAATAAGGTCCCATGCTTATTTGGGATTTCACTGCACCATTATTGCTAGACTTCTGAACAGTTTAAGGAGTCAAAACATGGTGCACTTTCGCCTTGCTTTTTAAACGTATTGGTGAATACACTGCCTGAGAAAAAGAGATAAAACAGGCCCTTCCCAGTAAGAATGCACAAGATAGAAGCATTAACAGGTTTTTGAATAGACTAGAGCTGGAAGGGACCTTGGAGGTCTTCTAGTCCAGCCCCCTGCTCAAGCAGGAGAACCTATACCGTCTCAGACAGGTGAATGTCCAGTCTCCTCTTAAAAACCTCCAGTGATGAAGCTCTCACGATTTCTGGTGGCAAGCTGTTCCACTGGTTGATTGTCCTCACTGTCAGGAAGTTTCTCCTTAGTTCCAAGGTTGCTTCTCTCTTTGATCAGTTTCCAACCATTGTTTCTCGTCCTTCCCTCTGGGGCTTTGCTGAACAACCTGGCCCCCCTCTGCCCTGTGGCAGCCCCTTTTCCATTTAACTTCGGTGTGTAAGTTCTACAACGACAAAGCTAATCAGAAAGTTACCTGCTGCAAACTCTTCAATTGTCATGAGTGGAAAACGGATTAAGGAGAGAGCTTTGCCAAGCACTTTCTGCTTATTTGCAGATGTGAGTGGTAGCTGCTGCCTCTGACATTCAGCTTCGGCCCAACGCACAACGGCCCCAAATAGCCGGCTCTCTCGAATGCTGAGCGTATCTCTTTCCAGTACCGCACACAATGTGTCTGAAGAAGAAGAAGATTTAAGTTTATTGCACACTTCTGCATAGATCAAATACTACTGCAGGACATGCAAGTCTGACTTGGGGCCACCTTCCAGCTAAACTGGTTTTGGACAGCTGTTCCTTTTCTCTGATGAAAACAACGCATGAATCATTTTCTACTGGTAAACCACTGCTACGTACTGAAGAATGAATCAGAACTGCTGTTGCATAAAACTACTTCTAATTATCAAAAGTAATTGCCCTGCACTAAATTAGTGAGATACTGCTGCTGTAATCCATTCACGCCTTACTGAAAAATTCATCCAGTAGTCATTCATTCAGAATCTTTAAACATAAAGTCAAATAATTGCACTGTAAAATCAGCATAGGATAATCCTGCAAAGCCTAATCAGCAAACAAAACCTGCTAACCAGAGACAATATCTTAGCAAATTGTCTTATTAACAGGAGGTATATATGAAAACTGCTCTTTTTTAAGGAACAGGGAGTCTGGTGCGCTTCAGATGCTTGTGGGATTCCGATTCCAATCAGTAATCAGGATTGATGGGAACTGAAGGCCAACATCCTCTGGATGGCCACCAATTGCCAGTGTAATGTAAACACATTCAGGTTTAGGAGCTACTTACCTATATCAATATCTGTAAAGCCTTCTGCACTTATTGCATCCATAGTACTTTTGTCTATTGTGTCAAGACAGAGACTGGCCAGCTGGGGTTCATCAAATAAACGAGCCTGTCCAAAAATATTTGTTCAGAATTATGCTATTGTCAGCTTACAGCTAGCAAAACATTTTTTTACTCGTCAAATTTAGAAACCGCCCATCTCACTCCCACAGCAAGTGGTATTTCTACATTAAATAATAAGAGTCATGGTTATTTTAACTGAAGGAAACTCAAGGAAAGTTTGCTGCTTTTAAGGAATTTTTAATTAAACGTTCCTTCCCCAAACCTTCCCAGATTTAGCTCTTAATTCAAGAAAGAAGAACTGCATAGTAAGACATAAAAGACCAACAATGTAACCTATTCTACAGTACTTAATTACATTTAAGGACAACTCTGGAATATACAAGTCTAATAAAATTGGATACAAGTTGCAATCATCTTTCAATTTTGTTCCAGAAACTACTTGATAATCAGTCTCCAAGCTCAGTTTAAAGTCTAGAAGCAGCTAAATTTGATTTTCAAACATTACTTGATCCACAACTTCGCTGGAGACAGAAAGTGTTTTATCATATTTCAAAATTAGGATCATAATGTCAAATAGAAAAGTCTGTATTTTCATGGGTTCTTAACTCCATCTTTACTTCCTTCCTTTTATCTTTTTGTTTTGTTTTGTTTTGTTTTGAAAGGGACAATACTGGTCCTCTTCTAATTGACCGATTATTCAGGATTTTCCAAGGAGATAACTGGCGTGCTAAGATGAAACTCACCTAGCCCTGGAGGTTTGAATTCAGTAAAAAAAAGTTATGAAACACACACTTGGATTGTTACCTGAGTAAGCAGCATGAAAGCATTATCTGCCCGAAGGTGCTTAGTGAGAAATTCTACACAATGAGCTTCCAGGGCAGGGACAGCATACTTCTTAGCTGTATAGAGAGTGGTCATAACAGTTTCAGGACCGATCTGAACTTCATCTGAATATAAAAATCTAAAAAAAAATAAATCAAAAAAGATAAATTTAAGAAAACTACTTGATACATGCTTATTCGTGCTACTTTGTCTTAGTAGCTTCTTTATACTCTTCATTTGACAAAGCAAAGCTGATTTTGCAGTACACATATAAACCAAGCCTTCCACTAATATCTGCAAAAAGGCAATCAATCCCTTTCCTAACTCAAGAAGTAAGAGATTGCCTCCGAGCCTAACACAACAGGAGATACTGCATTCCTAGAAGTCCAGTTCAAAATGCCCTTATCTACCTTATCAAGTTCAAATATTTTGACTTGCATCTCAAACCCCCAAGTCTCTACTTCAAAATCTCCAATAATCCACATTATTCAACAATGAATGAGCAGCCAAGCCTACTTTCTGTGGGCCCACAATCTCACCAAGGGACACAACCGCATGTGACAGCATTTTGCACAACAAATGGAAATAGCCATTCAAAAATCTCCCTTTTGTATACCTTTAAGAGGACCTTTTAAACTCATCCTGACAACAGGCATAATCCACATTATCATCATGACAAATACCTTTTAAAGAATAAGCAATGGGTGGTTTGTTTGTTTGTTTGTTTGTGAATAGTGAGGGCCCAATGGATGGCTTAGAGCAGGGTTCCCAACCCCTGGTCCATGGACCGGTACCAGGCCGTGGCATGCCAGCAATGGGTCTGCACAAAACAAGCAAAGCCCCATCCGTTGGATGCAGGCAGAACACAAAACCACAAACCTTTCTCTACACAACCAGTCCCTGGTGCCCAAAAGGTTGGGGACCTCTGGCTTACAGGCAGTGGTTTACTAATTATTTCACCTCTGGAGTCCTTGGTGCTCTCTTTGCTACATACATTTCGTTACCCAATAGGTAATCAGCACTGATGATGTTACCTAGTGGGTAATAAAACATCTGCAACAGCCATCCAATCACAGAGAACCTCAAGAACATCACAATTCAATTTTGAGCTAGATATATTCTCTGCTATTGAAATTATCTCTCTTCCTGGCCACAAATTGTTTTTTATACATAGCTCAAAGTGGCAAACACTTAATTCACTTTTCTCCTATTTTCCCCACCTCAACAATCCTGTGAGGGGGGGTTGGGCTGAGGGAGACTAACTAGCCCAAAGTCATCCAGAAACTGTCCATGCTTAAGGCAGGATTTAAAACATGGCATCGGACCTGGTTACCTCCGAGACCGCCTTCTGCCACAGATTTCCTCCCATAGACTGGTACGCTCCCACAGAGTGGGTCTCCTCAGGGTGCCGTCGGCCAAACAATGTCGGCTGGCGACCCCCAGGGGGAGGGCCTTCTCTGTGGGTGCCCCCACCCTCTGGAACGAACTACCCCCCGAGATCCGGACGATTC
>NW_015393394.1:0-3798 GCF_001527695.2 Protobothrops mucrosquamatus | reverse complement strand
GGGCCTGACCTAGGGAGGATTTTACTTAGGGATGATTTTAAGAATAATTTTAATAGGAATAACAGCTTCTAATATTTGGTTTTTAATTTGGTTTTATAGGGGTCTATATTTTTTGTATTTTGTATTTGTACTTGTTTTAATATGCTGTGCACCGCCCTGAGTCCTGCGGGAGAAGGGCGGTATATAAATTAAATTAAATTAATAATAAAAACCCCGTCCCTGGTTTCAGGCCAGCATCTTCACCACCGTTTCTGTCTCCATATTTCTATTACAGCCATTGACCAGCATACCTCCTCCCAACATACAAAAGAGCCAAGTCAAATATTATGGTCACAAACCAGCACATTTCTCTATATAACCCATGTCCATTATCCTCTTAGACAAAACAGCCAAATCAAGTCTTTATTAGTCATAGACCAGCATAATCTATTTAAATCATGTCATTCACCCCACCACCACTACCAAAACAGCAAAAGCAAATCTTTACTGCAGTCACAGACCAGCATATCTATTTAAAATCATGTCCTTCATTCCCTCACCATTACTGAACAAAGTCAAATCTTTACTAGTCCTAGACCAGCATATATCTTTATATAAACCATGGCATTATCCCCCCAACAAAGCCAAATCAGATCTTTATTAAAGTCATAACTAGCATATATCTCTATATAAACCATGCCATCATCCTCCCCCAAACAAGTTCAAATCAGATCTTTATTAAGGCCACAGACCAGCATATATCTTTATATAAAGTATGCCATTACCCCCTCCCAACAAAGCCAAATCAGATCTTCATTAAGGCCATAGACCAGCATATATCTTTATATAAAGTATGCCATTATCCCCCCAACAAAGCCAAATCAGATCTTCATTAAGGCCATAGACCAGCATATATCTTTATATAAAGTATGCCACTATCCCCATCACCACTACCACAAAGCCAAATCAAATCTTAGTGAAGTCCCCAGACCCAAATCTCCCATGCCATTATCCCCCCCCCCAAAAAAGCAGAGCTTGTGGTTTGATCCTTACCAGCAGCGCCACACTGGATCCTGAGTTGCCCAAACTCAGGATCTGCTCCTCTCCCACCCATCTCCCCATCAGGTTAGGCCCTAAGGCAGGGGTCTTCAAACCTGGCCCTTTTGTGACTTGTGGACCTCAACTCCCAGAATTCCTCAGCCAGCATGCCTGGCTGAGGAATTCTGGGAGTTGAAGTCCACAAGTCAAGGGGTCTTCAAACTTGGCCCCTTTGTGACTTGTGGACTTCCACTCCCAGAATTCCTCAGCCAGGCACTGCCTGGCTGAGGAATTCTGGGAGTGGAAGTCCACAAGTCACAAAAGGGCCAAGTTTGAAGACCCCCCGCCCTTGGGGTTAACCCACGCCCCCTCCCCAGTTTAAGCACCCCCCCACCCCACTCCCCGGCTGGAAGGCGCCCCCCCTCCTCCGCCTCGGACCTGAGCAGGGCCAGGAAGGCGGCGGGCTCCACGTCGGGCAGCTCGATCTCGGCCGAGGTGGTGGCCATCCCGCCGTTGAACATGGCGTCGAAGACGGCGCTGCCCGCCGCCAGCACGAAGCGGTGGGCGGGGATGCGCTGCTGGCCCGGCCCGGGCGCCCCTCCGCCGGCCCGCGGCCCGCCTTTGCCCACCACGAAGCGCACGTCGCTCAGCAGCTCGTTGGCGAAGAGGAAGGCGAAGCGCTCCCGCAGCGACCGCTTCGTGGCCTGCCAGTTGTAGGCCGGCTCGCGCTGCACCACCACCGGGGGCGCGGGCGCCGGCACCCCCGCCACGCCGGCCGGGACCTCGTTGCCCGCGGCGGCGGCGGAGGCGGCGGCCAAAACCGCCTCAAGGCCGCCCGCGGCCGCCATCGCCATCCCTCCTCCTCCTCCTCCTCCTCCGGCCCGCGCAGGCGCTCTCCCTCTCTCGCCTCACAATCCGCCCCGGGAAGGCGTCTGCGCAGGCGCGACGTCGGACGGAACGCCAAAACGGGCGACGGAAGGGGCCTTGCGCGCCCGCGCCCGCGCCGGCGGGCGAGCGCAGCGGCTGCGCGCGCATCTCCCCTCGGGCTCGCAGAGATAATAATAATGCAGAGGAGCCCTCCGCTCTTAAACCTCTTGCCTCGGGTTGCGTCGTCTCATTGTCCAACCCCAAAAATGCTCTTTTTTATTTTTTTCTCCTCTCCACCGGTGGAGGAGAAAATTGAAAGGGGAGGGGGCAGTTGCGGGAGGCGGCAGACCCCAGCCCAAATTGCAAGAGGAAAATGGGGGTTCTTGCTGTTTTGGTTTGGTGCAGAATGCGTTTTTAGATTCGGGGGTGAGCGGGGGGGGGGAAGCACCATAAAAGACAAATCTAAAAAGGGAGCAAATCGGAAGGATTTTTTTTAAAAAAAACACGTTTATGACTTCGCTTTGCAAAGCAAAAGGGTAAAAGCAAAGACATAGATCGATGCCAGGGGCTGCTTTTTGAAATAAAGGGCTGTGCTTTCTATCAAAGGAGGTTTGGTCATTGAAGATTTGTGGATGAAATAACGTTGCATTTTAATAATGCGAGCAATGGGATTTGAAAGAAATGCAAACGGCGCGGGGGGGTGGGCTTAGCAAATGTTGATTTCCAGCCCTATAATTGAACTGCTTTTTCTCATCAAAAGGAGGAGCAAAGTTGCCAGGAGAAGAATGTTTGTGAATTCCAAGGTGATGATACAATGATGCCAGACAGTGATACAGTCTAATATTTACAAGTCTATTAAGAAGTCTTTCATTAACAAATGAAACATTAATGTTTATCTTCCTTCTTTGGACATGTTCATTGTGCCACTAAAATATTGCAACTGCTGAGATGATGGCGGAAGAGGCACCAGCGGGCTCCTGGTCCTTTGAAGACGCATTGAACTGTAATATAAAATATAAATAAAAATGGTAAAGTGAATTGCTAGAGCAGCCAAAGTTTTTCCTGTCATAACTCTCAAGAGTAGGCAGATAAGAAGACCTTTTATTTCTTACTTCAGATGCATTTTTTCCCTCCAGCGTTCCATTCAATGTAATGAAAGGAAAAGATGTTTAATTCAGTTCTTTGTGTATTGTGTCTTAACCAAGGGATATGGATGAATGTCTAATCTTTCCTTATATAAATAAATACCCTTCAAAGGTCTGCAGCTTTGCTGGCTTCCCATGCTTCAAGGGAAGACTGGAGGGGAAGGGGTTGTCCCTTTGAGGACAGTCAGGGGTCTGTAATTAGAGTAATGTTCAGGTATCTTTGGGGAGGTAGTTTAAAAAGTCAAAATGGCAGCCATGGTTGTATAATAAAAACCCTGCCTCTTCTAAACCTGCATCATGTTTGCTGGGGAATTCTGGGCAATAGATCACCTGCTGAAAGAGATTGCAATGTGCAAACATGTTCAGCATCCCAGAAGAGTCTACAAGAGAGACTGTAGCTGCACATGCAAGCCTGCCTAGCAACACACATGAATTCTTTGTTGGGAAATCCATGCTGGAGAACCTCATATGCAAACATGTACCACAGCAGCAGGTGACTATATGCAAACACATCAGGGAATCTTTGTGTGTTGGATTTGTACATATAAAACCATGCCATAAAAACAGCTGTACCTGGCTTGCTTTCGCTCTCCAATCGCAGCATGATTTTATCTATATAAAAATACTTCCCACACACATTTTTAACTAAGTTTGACCTCAGCCTGACCTAAACAGTGCAGATCCCACACTTCACATATCATTTATTGCAAACAACTCAAGAGACAAATGTTTAGCACCATGACAACACCACAGAATTGTTGCACGTACA
>NW_015393393.1:13817-18212 GCF_001527695.2 Protobothrops mucrosquamatus | reverse complement strand
CGGGTGCCTTACCTCCCTTGGGCTGGGCCAGCTGGTGGTCGGCCTGCTCCGTCTCTGCCGCTTGCCAGCTACGCCTCGGCCGGCGCAGGGGGCGGAACCACGCATGCGTGGCGCTCCCGGGCAGGGAAAGTCCTTGACTTACGACCGGTTGGGTAGTCCTCGACTTACGACCGGTTTAGTCCTCGACTTACGACCGGTTTAGTCCTCGACTTATGACCGGTTTAGTCCTCGACTTACGACCGGTTGGGGGTCGCGACATTAAAAAGGTTGAGAACCACTGGTTTAAAGTAACCATTGTTAATATGCACAATTCTAGAGGAATAAAGAGTGCATGAGCTGAGGGAAAGGCTTAACTAGTTCACATGTACTTGGGCAGATGTTTAAAATCTATGATTAGTTACATTTGCACTAGAACACACTTATAGGCAATGGTGGGATTCAGCCAGTTTGCACCAGTTCAGCAGAACCGGTAGCTAATTTTTTGTTGCCCAGGCCAAGAATGGACTTCCGGAAATGGCATCCACACAGAGAACCAGTTGTTCACATATTTGAATCCCTCCACTGCTTATAGGGTATTAACTTGCTTGACCCATTATGATATATCTCATTGTGTACATGTGGAACGACTTGCCCTCAGAAGTTGTGGGTGCTCCATCACTGAGGATCTTTAAGAAGAGACTAGACAGCCACTTGTCTGAAATGGTACAGGATTTCCTGCTTGAGCTGGAGGTTGGACTAGAAGACCTCCAAGGTCCCTTCCAGCTCTGTTATTCTGTATTCTGAAATGTGACAACCTGACTTGAGATATGAACTTATTATGTTTCTGCCTTCTAGAAGCTAAGCTGCTGGATGAGGCACCCAGCTAGTCCACCAAGTTCAGAATAACATTCTCTGAAATAACCTGCAACTAACTGAGTGCTTTTTTTTCTATTTCTTTTTCAGGCAAATGGTCAGATGCAAATGTGTACAATATGTGGGGCATGTTCTGTACAGATAGCTATGCTGTTGAGCTTTTGGGTTGCTGGTGATGCAGTAATTATGTTCCTTTGTTTATTAGCTAGCCTTTTCAGGCAGAGAAGTCTGTTGCTGTTACATCTCTGCTTGCTTTTATGACTGGTTGGTAGGCAGCTATCTCAGCCTGTAAAAAGTGTGCTTAACTGTTTGTTTTTATTATTTGCTCTGGGAAATTTGATTTCAAAAGAAAACTATCCTTGGTTCCCCCTCCACCCCCACCCAATACATTGATGTACTCAATATGGAATACCATCCTATCTACTTTTATAAGCTTAGAACAAAAGATAAAGGAGGAGGGGGGTCCCAACAGCATTCCATTTGTTCCTATGTCACTTGGACTGTTTTGAATTTGTTCCATGATATTTAATTAATATCTTCCTAAAAAACGTCTTTACTTTTAGTTACTTCCCCTCCCCCACTCCCCCCCCCAAATCTTATGTTTGGTTATTTCACTTTTCCCAGTATACTGCAATCTAATACCTCCTGACATGGCAAGTTGTAGAGATGAACCCAATACCGTGTCGTTGTATTAAAAACAGCAATCAATTTCATATTAGATTCCCTCCAGGTTAATCTTGGAGGGAGTTGAGGATTGCAGTGTATAAAGCCAGATCAAAAACTGAAGACTGGAGAAAAACTGGAGAATCATTATTCCTTTGTGGGGTCCTTGGCTCTATTGCAGGGGTAGGCAACCTTGGCTCTTTTATGACTCGTGGACTTCAACTCCCAGAATTCCTGAGCCAGCATGGCTGGCTCAGGAATTCTGGGAGTTGAAGTCCACGAGTCATAAAAGAGCCAAGGTTGCCTACCCCTGCTCTATTGTCTTCTATAGGTATCAATATTCTCCTCTGACATTCTCATTTTCTCTTTCCAACATGCTGTTCTCTTTTTTTCTAGGGACAGATAACTTGTCACAAAAGTTCAGAATAAATCCTTGCTCAGGGCTTTTAAAATTATGCCAAGGGTTTGAAAGATCACAAGTTATCCACCACTGTTCTGAAAGATCAGGCATGAGTTACAGGCTTCCTTATTTACCTTTCATTTTACTTCCTTGGTCTCGTAAGCTTTTTCCTTATGGCTTCTAATTGTCTGAACCAGACCATAGTTAGCATTCATTCCCAAGAAAAACAAATTCCTATATCATAGTTTTGGATTCAGAGCAACCCAGTTTGAGCAACATAGCAAGCTGTGTTCAAGTCCATCTGAAAATCAAGGAAGAACTAAGGTTTTAGGCTTATTTTTTTAAAATAGATATTTCATGATTTTTTTTATAAGCTCCATAAAAAATGGGCTCAGAAGGGAAAGACAAAATGTAGTTTGTATGTAATATGAATAAAATAGACATAAACTAAAATTAAAGTTACACATTCTATGTGTGAAAAAGAAGCTGCAAGTAGGGATAAAAAGGCTGTGGCAAGTTTTCCATTATTTGAATTGAACTATTTATTAATAATCCAATCTTGGCATATTTGTTCTGAGAAATTGAACTAGCATAGCTTTCTCAAAAATAAATATGCATAGAACTTTACATTACCAAATACAATTTCTATGTTTCTATTTTTTCAAAAGTTTAAAGCAGATTGAAGATGCAAATTGATATCTTTTTATCGTGAGATATTTTGAACACTTGTTCTTCCATTTCGGGTGGTCCTCAATTTACAACCACAAATGAACCCAACATTTGTGTTGCTAAGTGAGAAATTTGTTATGTGAGTTTTGCCCCATTTTATGACTTTTCTTGCCACATTTCTTAAGTGAATCACTGCAGTTGTTAAGTTAGTAACACGGTTAAGTGAATCTGACCTTCCCATTGACTTTGCTTGTCAGAAGGTTGCTAAAGGTGATCATGTGATCCCGGGACATTGCAACCTCATAAATATGAAGCAGTTGCCAAATGTCTGAATTTTGATCATGTGACCTTGGGGATGCTGCAATGGTCATAAGAGTGAAAAACAAGTCATAAGTCACTTTTTCAATTCTGTTTAATAACGGTCACTAAACAAACTATTGTTAGTCAAGAACTACCTGCTGTTGATATTTCTGCTTTTTAGATTTTCCTTTAGATGGCCTTTAGGTTTTTAATTTAGTCTCACTCCCTGGAGATGATTAGCTCTTTTTAATATCCACTGTCCATTCTCCTTTCCTATATTCCGGACATTGCTGACTCTTTACACTCTTCCTTATAACAACCTAAGTTAAGGTTGTCATTATATTGAGTCTTTTTCTTTTAAAACATTTATAAAGTTTCTTTATAACATAAACATATTGCACATATTTCCTGCCTTTCCTCCAGGAATTGAAGAGAATATATTTCTGCTGGTTATTACCAAAGTCATCTAATACGTTTTATGCCTGACTGATGTTTTGAATTTAGGCCTCCTGAATCTTTAGAGTAGGGTAGAGTAGAGTAGGATAGAATACTTTATTCTAAGCCCAGTGTTATTGGACACACAGTAATTTGTCTTGTTAAATTTGTTCAATGTGAAATCCACATTAAAAAGAAACCAGAGTACTGTGCTTAAAAGAGTTGGTCAAGGCAAAGGATTTTCTGTATCTGCTCCATCTCTTTCCCCATGATTCGGCTGATTATGTATCATCAAGTGTATATCAATCTTAGCAACCATATATATATATATTTATTCCAAGAGGATCTGTCCCAAACCTGTTCTCCAGATCATCCTATGATGCACCAAGTACCACTGTGACTGAGTCCACCTTCCTTGAGGCTATTCATCCTCTTGTCTTTTCTCTTATCTTTCCCAGCTTTAGAACTTTCCCCAGAATGCTAGGTATTCTCATAATATGTCCAAAGCAAGATTATTTTTAGCCTGGTCATTCGTGCCTTGAGTGAGAATTCTGGGTTTATTATTATTAATTGTACAGAAGGCCTCTTCCCCCTTGGATCTAGTCACCCAGTTTAATTCTTGTTTGAAAATATTACAGTCCTGATCCTAGGGAGAGTATCATAAAATAGGAATGTTATAAAAATATTTATTGACTTATAACTACAATAGGAACTGGAAAATTCATCCTTAAGCAGTGGGATCAATAAGCGAGACATCAGAGGACTGACTTGCAACTTTTCCTGCCATCTTCCTTGACTTTGCTTGCCAGAGGTCAGCTGGGAAGGTCACAAATGGCAATCACAGGATGTTGCAACCATCATAAATGCATAAGAGTCGTCAAGCATCCAAATCACGATCACGTGACTACGAGGATGCTGCAATGATCATCAGTGCTAGTCATAAGCCACTTTTTAATAGTGACATTATAACTTCAAATTGTTTGGTAAACAAATGTTGTAAGTAGAGGACTATCTGTATCTGAATGGTTCAGCTTTAAGCCTGACAACTCTGATTGTAGAAACCAGTGAAGTATGTA
>NW_015393393.1:3616-13787 GCF_001527695.2 Protobothrops mucrosquamatus | reverse complement strand
AGCACAGGGTTAAGATCTGGATGATTAAGTAAAGCGAAACCAGGGGCAAAACTAAGATTCAGCTAAATCTACTAAACTGAGCAGGACAATTTTTTTCTAAATATTATTTTTGGAAGATCTCTCCTTGTCTAGGAACAGAAAACAAATCCAGCATAAATTTATTTTATACCAACGTGCTATGATCCACCAAAGCATATACCACCATACTTCAGGCTGTGGCAGTGAACATAATTCATTTGTAGTCATTCAGGAAAGACTTGTAAAAAAAAAAAGGCCAGAAATGGCATAAACAGCTTTTGCTTATGCAGTGATTTCCATTCATTGGTCCTGGAAAGTTCTGTGCTAATTTCCTGTATCTTCATCCATATTATTTCTTTAATGGGAATCCAAACAGAGAGAACAGTCTATTTCCGGACTTTGTTTAATATGTATTCATTCACAAATCCATTTTGTCGCAGTTCCACATTCTGACGGAATAAGAAGTATCACATTCCATTTTATAATTTCAAAAACTACCTTATGCATAAATTGTGAATTTATGTATGTTTTTAAGGTTACTGCAAAATTTGGAAAAAGGTTGCTGATATTCGAATTTGGGAAGTACTAAATTCATCTTTTTGTGTCAGAATATGATAGAGAGGAATTCGCCAAACATTCCTATTTGTAAATAAACTACACAGAGAGGAAAAGATATAATATTCTTTCCCAGATCTTGTGGAGCTGCTTATTTAACTCAGTTGCATTGCAATGTGCCACTGGATTACAACATTGGATGAGAAAGTCTACTGAGATAGAAGGTTTACTCAGTGACTACGAGCCCAATAGTATCTTTCAGCCTAACCTACTAGACTGAGTTATTGTGAAACTAAAATGAGAGTGAGGATTCTATTTATTCTTTTTGCATCCTTAAATTCCTAGAATAAAGGACAGCGGTTCTCAACTTTTTTTTCATCACAGACACTCCCCCTTTAAATACTTTTTGCGGTCATGGACCACGGCCATGGACCCCCAAGACTTAACTCCAGATTTAAGTCATAACATTTCTTCAAGCCTTCACAGATCCCCTGTAATGACATTGTGGCTCTCTGGGGTCCGTGGACCACAGGTCGAGAACCACTGATAGAGGGTATAAATGAATGAGTGAAAATTGATAGTTCTAAAATGGAGAAATTCATAGTGCGTTTTAATGCTTGCGGTCCTTGAAATAAAGATTAGATGAGGTTTTCTTTATATAATGATGTGTGGATTTACAATTCCCCAATTTCTCAGCCAGCATGAGGAGGAACATTTAAACTTACTTTCACCAATACAACAGTCCCAGATTTCTTTACACAATAGTATGTTCTGTTTATACTTTATTTATCTATTTACAAGATTTATAGCTATTACAATCTACCAACTCTGAACAACAGCAGCTGCAAAAAAGTCCCATTGTCATCATTGTTATAGGATATAGCATAGCATAAGGTACTTGCTAACGCTCAACTTTAATTAAATTCAAGAGGTTTGTAATTCTCAGGTACCTAATAAATCCTAACTTGGTTCTAAATATTTATAATGTTTTCTTAATAGAAATTAACTCATCCATCTTCATTTCATCCCATTCATGAATGATCTATATCAGTAAATATCCAAACATTTCAGATTTTAATTGTTTCATTTTACAAGAGTCTTATACTGTACATAGTAGGGAAGATGTGGAAGAGAGCAGGAGACTATGAGTTCTAGTCCCGCCTTCTACAATTACCTCACAGGATTGTTACGGGGAAAATTTGGAAAAAGAATTACTTAAAGGCAGGATAAAAATCAGGACAAACAAACAAACAAACAAACAAATAAATAAATAAATAAGTCATCAAAAATACATAATTTTTACCCAAATTTTATCCACTTAGATTTGTAATTCAGCAAATTTAATATAAATAGGATGAAACGCTCACCCATGCTTTTCACTCAGTAGCAAAATATTTTCCTCCTTACCCCATTGGAGAGGCTCTGAATCTAGCAATATTCTTACTGATGTAAGTAACATAGAACCTGGTTTGTTTGTAGTAGTTGCAAAATAAAAATAATGGGCAGAAGGGAGACTTGAAACTCTTCTTTCAGAATTAAATACCATATCACAGTTAATTCTTATATATTTTGTTGCCCTGGAGGAATACTCTAATGGCTTTTAGTGTGACTACATAGCCTTGCTTTCTGCAGTAAAATGTATTGTTCAGGAATGTACCATCACTTTTAATTCAGAAGTGAATACTATTCAACAAAATCTTGTGCAATTGTCTTTCTTCCTCAATCATCTCTCCCTTTTACTGCTTCACCTTTTACAAGGAAACTTGCTAGTTTTTCTCAGTTGTCTTTCTTAGGCAACAGAAATATCAAGTCAAGTCAGAAATATCAAGTCAAGTTTACTACTTGAAATAAATTTTATTTTATTCTAGAAAATTCTAGAATAAAATAATAATAAATAATATTTTATCTGTTATTTATTTTACTTTATATTTAAAATTTTTATTCTTTTATTATTTTATTTTAGAGTTTTTAACTGGATATTCCTTGAGTGCTCTTAACTTGTCTAGTCTCTGGTCTTTGACTAATAAATTTACTTGACTTGAAACAGAAATATCATTTCCTGTACTTCTCCCATTTAAAAATTTCCAAAACAGTTCTATTTCTCAGTTAGAGGAGGAAACGATGGGGTAGATAGGCTGTAAAGACTTATTTTGAATGTTAGGATAATATTTTTTTCTTCAACTCTACCTAATAATTCTTTCTATCATCCTTGTCAATTCCATGCCCCCATATAGCATCAGCCAGAAGAAAGCATTGTTTCTGATTGTCATAAACTGATGGAAGATTAAATGGGATTATCTCCTCCTGACAACAGTCCTGTGAATTAGATCTAGAAGAGAAATGGCTTGCACAAACCAAATCAGTGAACATTATGACTGAGCAAGAACCTAACTCTATTTTTTCTAATTAAAACTCAGCCCTATAATTACATTTTGGGAGGGAAGGATTTCAATCAATGTAATTTAAATCACAAAGGGGGGGTGTAAAATGAAATAATTAATCTAACTTGCTTCCCAATGCTAGAAAATACACACACACATACATACATATAGCATAGGCACTAACTGGCTAATCTAATTCCGCAAGCCATGTCAGTTTATTGCTAAATGAAGCATTTTTTTGCTATCTGCAAGGATATAATTTGGACATGCCTTTATTTAATTGTTTTATTCATATGCTAACCATCTTTAAAATTGTGACTTCAAATCAAAAACATAAGCCAGCAACAAGGTAAAAACAAACGAAAGGAAAATATGACATAAGCAAGGACAACCAACAGTAATTCAGTTTCCAGCTACTACAGATGAGCTCATCCAGCAACCTGACCCAATGCCTGGGGCAAAAACCAGGGCCTTATGGAAAACCAGGAGGGTTAGGGCAATCCAAAAATTGGGAGTATGTTGTTCCAGAAGGCAGGCACTGCAACCGAGAAGGCACATTTCCTAGGTCAGGGGTAGGCAACCTTGGCTCTTTTATGACTCGTGGACTTCAACTGCCATAATTCCTGAGCCAGCCAGTTGAAGTCCACGAGTCATAAAAGAGCCAAGGTTGCCTACCCCTGTCCTAGGTCCTACTAGATGTCAGTGTTTCATAGAAGGGGCCTGGAGTAGGCCTCCTTGATTGGATCTCGTGAGATGGGCAGAGTCAATGCAAAAAAGTATTATACTGCTCAATCAATGAGTGTATCTATGTGGCAGGGAATATTTACAATGTGACTTTGTGGCAGTGTTAAAAATACCTCATTTCAGACTCTGCAAATCCCATTCACTCTTCCTGTCGCTATCCTAGGGCATAAACATATATTCCTGTATAGTTTCAATGAATTTCTGGATCACTTTTTTTTTGCCTATTGCGACATTTTATTAACTGGATGTTTCATTCTCATGACAGACAGCTCCCCAGAATTGCATTGCAGTATGTTTGGGCATCTACCAAAGTCAATACTTTCGTAGGAAAGGCTTACCACCTGGTGTTCTTCCCAAACATGTTTGTTTAACTGAAAGGTGCTTTCTCAAAAGACAACGGGACTGTTCCTTCCTTGAGGAAGAAGAAGAAGCTTCATCAGTCGTGACTGAATGGTGGTGGGATGGGTGGGAAAATAGATTCTGACAGGATGGTGGGGAAGGGAATGGAAGGATTGTATTTCTTTGCAGTCATTTGGTTGTTAGCACTCTCTCTGAGAGCAGTTGGGGGTTTATCTGTGCCCTCAGGGTCACCTGAATCAGAGTGCAAATTAGTGGGAATCAGTGCAAAGGGAATGAACTGATCAATAAATGGTCCCTGTTAAGGGCCACATGAATTCTGGAAAAGGCACTGCAGAATGAGAAATAAATACTGTTTCCACACACACACACCTGATTTTCAGCCCCTAACTTTACATGGTCTTTATAGCATAATGTTACAGAACAACACTATTGTTGATTCAACAATGCTCAGTGCATTTGGTATTCCTAACAATTGCTTTAATAGCCTACAGATGCTAGAAACCACAGGTTTAGAGTGCCAACTCTATGCCAGATGTCATTTTAAGTTTTAATATTCCTCCCAGTCACGTTACTTCAGCACTATTGTTGGTCTTCAGATAAAAACTTTGATAATAATATTTTTGGGTGTTTTCTTTTTTTTCTTTTTGCTATGTGTATGACAACGCCTTGGGAGGAACTTTCCTTGTTCTGCCTTCATACACATTTGTGTTGGGTGGGGGTATGTGGCATATATACAGATAATATTTTTATGTTTTTAAACTTAAAGCTTACTTTTAATAAGTACTACAAATACTTATTAAAAGTGATCACGTGAAGTATTAATACCACTTTACAATGCCTTAGTAAGGCCACACTTGGAATACTGCATCCAGTTTTGGTCACCACGATATAAAAAAGATGCTGAGACTCTAGAAAGAGTACAGAGAAGAGCAACAAAGATGATTAGGGGACTGGAGGCTAAAACATATGAGGAACGGTTGCTGGAATTGGATATGTCTAGTTTAACGAAGAGAAGGACGAGGGGGGACATGATAGCAGTGTTCCAATATCTCAGGGGCTACCACAAAGAAGAGGGAGTCAAGCTATTCTCCAAGGCGCCTGAAGGCAGGACAAGAAGCAACGGATGGAAATTGATCAAGGAGAGAAGCAACTTAGAACTAAGGAGAAACTTCCTGACAGTTAGAACAATTAACCAATGGAACAACCTGCCTCCAACACTGGAAGTTTTTAAGAAGAGACTGGACAGCCATTTGTCTGAAATGGTGTAGGGTTCCTGCCTGAGCAGGGGGTTGGACTCGATGACCTCCAAGGTCCCTTCCAACTTTATTATTATTATTATTATTATTATTATTATTATTATTATTATTATTATTATTATTATTATTATTACTTCCATTGTAAGACTTTTCATTTAACAAGTTATTTAAGAAGTTTGTTCTTTATGTGTTTTAGCCTCCAGTCCCCTAATCATCTATTCTTCTCTGTACTCTTTCTAGAGTCTAAACATCTTTTTTATATCGTAGTGACCAAAACTGGATTCAGTATTCCAAATGTGGTCTTATCAAGGCATTATAAAGTGGTATTAACACTTCAAATGATTTTCATTCTATTTCTATGTTAATGCAGCCCAGAACTGCTTTGGTGTTTTTGGCAGCCACAGCATGCTGCTGGCTCTATTTAAGTGATTGTCCACTAGGACTCCAAGATCCCTCTTGCAGTTACTGCTATTGAGCCAGGTACCACCTATACTATACCTATGCATTTGGTTTTTCTTGCCTAAATGCACGATTGGATTTTGTTAGTTAGGGTCCAGCGTTCAAGTCTGTCAAGATCCTTTTGATCTTCAGCCTATCTTCTGGAGTGTTGGCTATACCTGCTAGCTTGGTGTTGTCTGCAAATTCGATGAGTTCCCCATCTATCCCCTCATCTAAATCATTGATGAAGATATTAAAGAGTACTGGGCCTAAGCACAGAGCCTTGGAGTGCCCCACTGCATACTTCCCTCCATGTAGATATAATTCCATTAAGGACTACACGTTGGGTGTGGTTGATTGGTTGGTCCCATTTTTGATCTTAGCAATCTCCTAATGAGTAGCCAAAATTATTTCCCTCATTTTCCATGAACTTCTTTTAATTCTGCTCTCTGGGTGAACAGAGAACAACTCTCCCATCTTCTGAAGGCTAACTATCAAATATGTAAGCACAGCAATTGTCTTTCCCCTTAATTTATTTTCCTCTCAGGACTTACAGTAGCTGTCTTAACATGCATTGTAATTTGTCTAGGTCCTGCTTACATGTTGCTGCCCAGATTTGGAATTAGTATAGATATACAATAGTCTGACTTGTACAGAATGGAATAAAAGTACTAATTCTTGTAATTTGGCTGCTATCAAATTCTTTGCAGCCAAGTATTTGGCACAGTTCATCTAGGAATTTCACTTACATGCATACCTTTATTCCAACTCTACTTTGCTGGAGTCAGTTTATTCAACATTTTTTGAAAGCAACACTGCTGATTTCTAGATAAGTACTTCATGCAAACTTCTGAAGAGAGGCCAAACTGCCTAAAGTGGAAAATTAAGTTTGATTTTCAGTGGTGGCGAAGCTAAACTTTTGCCCAGTAGCCTTGACACTCATAACCGTCCTTGACAAATATTAGTCAGACTGGAAGAAAGTCTCATCAGACAGAATGCAGTCATGTGGTCTTCCATCAGAGCTTTTACTATCAGTGAAATATAAGCAAACGAGAGAGCTTCTTAAATAATGAGTTATGGGTGTAGATTTGAAAACAGATATAAAGCTTATATCCAGACACCTTAAGTCTTGGAGACTGAAATATTAGTAAAGGACTGTCTAATTAACTCACAATCTCACAGTTCCTTAGATATTGCAGAGCTTTATTTTGAATTCACTTTAATGTACTACTATCTCCCTTCCTAATGGGACAACTTAATAGGATTCTCTTTGAGGAACTTATTTGCCACATAAGTCAAGTACAAGTCAAAACAGCTAGCTGTAACTTAAATTACCATGAATATTTTTGGAAAGATGGGGTCCACCTTTTGTAATTCAAACTTTATCATCTAAATCAGCGGTTCTCAACCTTTGGGTCGTGACCCCATTTGGGGTCGATCGACCATTTCACGGGGGTCGCCAAGCAAGGCTGTCCGCCATTTTTTCCCTCTTTTCCGGTGGGTGCCTTACCTCCCTTGGGCTGGGCCAGCTGGTGGTCGGCCTGCTCCGTCTCTGCCGCTTGCCAGCTACGCCTCGGCCGGCGCAGGGGGCGGAACCACGCATGCGCGGCGCTCCCGGGCAGGCAAAGTCCTCAACTTACGACCGGTTGGGTAGTCTTCGACTTACGACTGGTTTAGTCCTCGACTTACGACCGGTTTAGTCCTCGACTTATGACCGGTTGGGGGTCGCGGCATTAAAAAGGTTGAGAACCACTGATCTAAATGATTACTATGTCTCTTACTATCAACATTTACCCAGTTATTGCTTATAATCTAGCCCCATATGTGCAGCAACTTATAAAGCCCAGCATGAAATACAGTAGCTGTAAGCACTTAGTAATATTTCTAAAACATTACAGTAGTGAGCTTGATTGCTTATATCACCTTTACACAAATATGTACCTATTGTTTTTGCCTTCAGTCTTTTGATCAGGGTGGTTCATAATCAATCAATCAAATATTTCTTGCAATACAGGTAGTCCCCACTTAACTGACTGCAGTTGGGATTGGCAACTCCATCACTAAGCAACTGAGTTATAAAGTGAAATATTGCATGATCATGCCCAAATTGCAATGTCAGTTCATCAGTTCTGGCTACAGTTGTTAAGGACAACATCACAGGACCACCATTTACAACCTCTTGCCAGCTTCCCCATTGACTTTGTTTGTTAGAAGCTGGCTGTGAGGGTTGCATATGGTTATCACGTGACCATGGGATGCTGCAACCTTTGTAAATACATGTGATGTGCTGAATGATCAAATAGTGATCATGTGAATCTTGGGATGCTGCAATAGTTGCAACTTTGTGGACTGGTCGTAGATCTTGGTCAATGCCATCATAACTTTGAACACGTGCTGAACAAGGGTCAGTATTGACATTATATTCCTGTTAACCCAGCTTAGAACTATATTAAATATTTAAAAAGTTAAAAACAGTGAAACAATTTCACCACACTGCTGTTCAGTGAGACTAAGATTTTAATTGATCATCGGTTTTCTATTTTGTTTCCTCTATAACTCAAGAGACTGATGTTAAAAAAATCAAAGGTACAACAAAAATCATTTCATTGATTTTGCTCAGTTTCAGCAAATGATCTTATCCAGTCAGGTCATCCTTACCGGGAACCATCTGCCCTCATGAATTCTGAAATTCAACCAACCAGTGGCTCTTAGAATTACAGCAGTTAAGGATGAATTGATTCCGACTTGGTAGAATTATTGTACCTTGTGATAATAAATAACATATTTATAAATATTATTGGCTGGTGCATGGACATAAAGTTTATTGCTGTGAAACTACAATATATCTTCTGTAAGATAAAAGATTCTAAGTGCTATATCCACAGTTCTTTTCATCTTATTGTATTGTTTAGTCTAAGTGTGTCTCCTTTGTGCCCAAAATAAAATTTCTAGTGTGTGTAGAGTTGGGGGGGGGGGGGAGGAAGCAGGTAACAAATGGACCCCTCAGTGATTCTTAGATTATAGCATAGCTACTCACTATTTTGAACAGCTTGCTCCTAACCATATTTTATTTAATGCACAATGCTTTTTATTTTTAGTTTAATTTCCTCTCACAAATGCCTCCCTAAGTTTCAAAGATTGCCCATTCTGTTCTAATGGAATATGTACAATTGTTCATTTTTAGCTTACTTCCATATTGTTACTTTGCATAGTCAGGTAGAAAGACAGGGTGGAGTAATTTTGAAAGGATATGGGAGGAGGTAGTCTGTTTATACATAAGGGGAATGCTAATTGGACTTTAGGTGCCAAGTCTTAGATGCCTCAGACTTTCCCACAGCCACACCTTAAGTATGTGAGCTTGACCCAAATTCATTACATTGTTTTATCTGTTTTTCAAAGAACAAATGAAACTGGCAGTCTTACTTGTGAGGAAAATTCATCTGTGCATGCACGCAAGTTTTTGCTGTGAGTTCCTACATCTGTTCATTTCCCCATTGTTCTTTTCCTTGCTGGTTGAAGGAGATATATTCAAATTCTCTCCCAAATGAAGGAGGGTTGTGTGAAGCAATTATATATCAATAGTTTGACTCTAGCCTTCTCTATTTATCCTGTTATTAAATAGGCAGCTATGCACTTGCAGTTTAAAGAAAGTGGAGGGAGGGTAATTTTAGTTCATAATTAAATTCAAATATAAATAATTAAAATAGAGACTTGTGTCTTCAATAACTTTATAGCAGTCTGGTAAGTTATGGGAGCTAACACAATATAACAGAGTCTTGTCATTAGCTTCTACTTCAATTATGCTAATATATCTGTAAAGAAGTAATTTATATATATATATTATTTTAATGTAAAAACACTTCTAAGTGTTAAAAGTTAGAATTAGTTGTAAGTTTGTCACCTTGATTAATTAGCTCTTTTTAAAATGATCTTATTTTATTTTTTATTTTTTTTAGCAATAGTAAGCTAGTGGAGTATTAGAATTAAGGCTATTGATGTTATCATTTTGAAGGGTAATGGAAATAAGAAAATTTATAAGTCTGCATAAGTTGTATATCTTTGTCATAATTATACTTTTTTTTTTTGCTAGAATTCATTTTTCACCTCTGACTTCTGATCCTGGTAGAAAGATAAGACACCTGCAGATAGTCCTTGTTTAATGATCACAATTTGGACCGGCAACTCGGTCATTAAGCAAAGCAATCAGAAAGTGAAACAGTAACTATGTTTACAATCTTACTTCAACTTTCCTTTGCCTACAGACCTGCAAAGATTATCCTGTAAATGTGAGGATTGTCCCCAAGGTTACTTTTGCATCACTGTCGTAACTGCAGATGGTTGCTAAATTAGACAGTCACTAAACAAAGACTATCTGTATGTTTAAACAGTTGTAACTGCAATAACAAAGGAATCAAGAAA
>NW_015393393.1:0-1177 GCF_001527695.2 Protobothrops mucrosquamatus | reverse complement strand
TAGGATACAAATAAATGAACACAGGAAAACAGCTCTATCATCTCTGTTGTTATAATTCGTTTTTATTTTTATCTTTGCCACCCCAAGTTTCTTTGGTACACAGCCATCTATGTAAATCTGTTTAATACAAAAATAAATTTAGTTTTTCCAGTACCTGAAATAAGCAAGACAAAAGAAACCTTCATGGAAATCTCATATTCATTTAAAATTTTAACCACAAAAGATAAAATGTATAATGTGCTGAGTCAAATGAAGTCATTTTACTTCAGATCATAGACAGAAAACATCAAAGCCATAGGTAGCAGAGGAGAGAATTCTGTTCAAAAGAATGGGGAAAATCGACGTTGCTGGAGATCGTCATATTAGTTATAAGTGGTTGAATCTGGGAAATGGTAATACTGTAGAACACTGGGAAAGAATAAATAGGAAAGTAGGAGGGGTAAAAGTGATTTTGTGAAGATGTGTTATATAGACTGTAAAGACAAACATGGGAGACGTGAATGAGAAGAAATACTGTAGGCCAGGTGTTCCCAATCGGGGGTGCGAGATGATATTTCAGGGGGTGCGAAAACTTGGGTTTTCAAAATTATAGTGTATATGCATAATTCATTGTCGCTATTTAGAACTTTTTTAAGGGGTGCAAGAATATATCAGAATATATCTAGAGGTGCTGGGTATAGAAAAGATTGGGAGCTGTTGCAATTTATTAAAAGTAGAAGAATGAATGAAGACATCAACATTTTTTGTGGTGGAGAATAACAACCTGTTATCCAATTAAAGGGAGATTATTGCCACTATCATTTAACTGATAGAGATTGAGTCACTATTTTTTCTTTGTTCATTGTTGTTAATAATAATAATAATAATAATAATAATAATAATAATAATAATAATAATAATAATAATAATAATAATAATGTTGGAAGGGACCTCGGAGGTCATCTAGTCCAACCTCCTGCTCAGGCAGGAAACCCTATGCCATTTCAGACAAATGGCTGTCCAGTCTCTTCTTAAAAACTTCCAGTGTTGGAGCATTCACCGCTTCTGGAGGCAGGTTGTTCCACTGGTTAATTGTTCTAACTGTCAGGAAGTTTCTCCTTAGTTCTAGGTTGCTTCTCTCCTTGATTAGTTTCCATCCGTTGCTTCTTGTCCTGCCTTCAGGCGCTTTGGAGAATAG